>NC_048306.1:31559935-31612916 GCF_013100865.1 Trachemys scripta elegans
AATTGCCGCCGAAGAGCCGACGTGCCGCCCCTTCCCCTTGGCCGCCCCAAGCACCTGCTTGCTCAGCTGGTGCCTGGAGCCAGCCCTAAGCATAAGATTAGATGAGATTATATCTGTACGCAGCCTGTTTGTTGTTCTAGAATACCTTTTTCTCTAATGCTTTGTTCCCACCACTAAATATAGATTGTTTTAAGAAGGCTATTGGTGACTATTGCTGATCACAAGTTCCTGAAGGAAGGGAACGCATATACCAAAAACCCCGCTGAACCTCTTTGGTGATAAGTGGTTGGTATACATGGGCAGTGGACTTTGGACCTGGAATAAGAGTAGAAGAAAAGCATGATTCCATCATGAGATGGGTTAGGGCAAGAGGCGTAACACCTGAGCCCTGGTCTACACTATGAGTTTAGGTCGAATTTAGCAGAGTTACATCGATTTAACCCTGCACCCATCCACACAACAAAGCCGGTATTTTTACTTAAAGGGCTCTTAAAATCAATTTCTATACTCCTCCCCCGATGAGGGGATTAGCACTGAAATCAACCTTGCTGGGTTGAATTTGGCATAGTGTGGGGGAGTGTGGTCACAATTTGACGGTATTGGCCTCCATTGTGACCACTCTGGACAGCTCTCTCAACTCAGATGTACTCGCCAAGTAGACAGGAAAAGGCCCATGAACTTTTGAATCTCATTTCCTGTTTGGCCAACGTGGCAATCTGCAGGTGAGTGCAGATCTCATCAGCAGAGGTGACTATGATGGAGTCCCAGAATCGCAAAAGGGATGCCATTCTAGGAGGTGCAGCCACCACTACCCCACCCTGTGCTTTGACTCCATCAATGGAGTAGCACACAACAGGGATGTGGGTTTTGGGGACGAGGAAGATGATGATGAGGAGGATTTTGAAGATAGCTCACAGCAAGCAAGCAGAGAAACCATTTTCCCTGACAGCCAGGAACTGTTTCTCACCCTGGACCTGGAGCCAGTACCCCCCAAACCCACCCAAGACTGCCTCCCGGACCTGCTAGGCGGAGAAGGGACCTCTGGTGAGTGTACCTTTGTAAATATTATACATGGTTTAAAAGCAAGTGTGTTTAATGATTAATTTGCCTTGGCATTCGCGGCCAGTACAGCTACTGAAAAAAACTGTTAACGTGTCTGGGGATGGAGCGGAAATCCTCCAGGGACATCTCCATAAAGCTCTCCCGGATGTAGTCCCAAAGCCTTTGCAAAAGGTTTCTGGGGAGGGCTGCCTCATTCTGTCCTCCATGGTAGGACACTTTAACATGCCAGGCCAGTAGCACGTAGTCTGGAATCATTGCATAACACAGCGTATGGTCCTGGTATTTGCTGGCATTCAAACAACATCCGTTCTTTATCTCTCTGTTATCCACAGGAAAGTGATATAATTCATGGTCACCTGGTTGAAATAGGTTGATTTTATTAAGGGTACATTCAGAGGTGTCCACTCCTGCTGGACTGTCTGCCTGTGGCTGAACAGAAATGTTCCCCGCTGTTAGCCATGCGGTGGGGAGAGGGGTAAAGTGATCATCCCAGAGAATTCGGGGTGTGTGGGAGGGGTTACTTGGGTTTGTGCTGCATGTAAACCTGAAAGCCACAGCCCCTCCTTTTAAATTGCCAACCCATTTTAAATGACCAACCCAACGGCTGCTTGGTATGGGAAATGAGGGCCCTGCTGTTTGAAACCATTCCCACATGTTATGAAGCTTAAAGAAGCCAAAAGACTGTGTCTTACCATGGCTGCCTGCCAGCCGAATTCTGTTGCCCGGCCCTGCGTGAGTGATCTCTCACACCAAACCAGCATACCCTCGATAAGAGGCAAAATGCAACCTTGTCCCGAAAGCACATGTGCTATGTAATGTTAACAGCAAGGTTTACCATGAAAGAGTCTACCCATTGTTCTCTAAAATGTCTTTTTAACTACCACTCTCCCTTTTTTTCCCTCCACCAGCTGCAAATGTTTCAGCGCTCACACTATCTTCTCCTTCCCAGAGGCTAGCGAAGATTAGAAGGTGAAAAAAATGCACTTGTGATGTAATCTTCTCTGAGCTCATGCAGCCCTCCCACACTGAAAGAGCCCAGCAGAATGTGTGGAGGCAGACAATGTCAGAGTCCAGGAAAGCACAATATGAATGCGAGGACAGGTGGCGGGCTGAAGATAATAATTGGTGGGCTGAAGATGATAGGTGGCGTCAGCTTGCTGACAGAAGGCAAGAGGCAATGCTGAGGCTACTGGAGGAACAAACTGATATGCTCTGGCATATGGTTGAGGTCCAGGAAAGGCAGCGTGAGCACAGACAGCCCCTGTGTAACCAACTGCCCTCCTCCCCAAGTTCCATAGCCTCCTCACCCAGATGCCCAAGAATGTGGGGGGGGGCCTCCGGGCACCCAACCACTCCACCCCAGAGGACTGCCCAAGCAACAGAAATCTGGCATTCAATAAGTTTTAAAGTGCACTGTGGCCTTGTCCTTCCCTCCTCCCGAGCTACCTTGGCAGTTATCCCCTTATTTGTGTGATGAATTAATAAAGAATGCATGAATGTGAAGCAACAATTACTTTATTGCCTCTGCAAGCGGTGATCGGAGGGGGGAGGGAAGGGTGATTAGCTCACAGGGAAGTAGAGTGAACCAGGGGAGGGGGGGGGTTCGTCAAGGAGAAACAAACAGAACTTTCACACCGTAGCCTGGCCTGTCATAAAACTGGTTTTCAAAGCTTCTCTGATGCGCACCACGCCCTCCTGTACTCTGCTAACCGCCCTGGTGTCTGGCTGCGCGTAATCAGTGGCCAGGCGACTTGCCTCAACCTCCCACTCCGCCATAAACGTCTCTCCCTTACTCTCAGAGATATTGTGGAGTGCACAGCAAGCAGTAATAACAATGGGAATATTGGTTTCGCTGAGGTCAGTAAACTGCACCAATGTGTTTTTAAACGTCCAAATGCACATTCTACCACCATTCTGCACTTGTTCAGCCTATAGTTGAACAGCTCCTGACTACTGTCCAGGCCGCCTGTAACGGCTTCATGAGCCATGGCATTAAGGGGTAGGCTGGGTCCCCAAGGATAACTATAGGCATTTCAACATCCCCAACCATTATTTTCTGGTCTGGGAAGAAAGTCCCTTGCTGCAGCTTTTGAAACAGACCAGAGTTCCTGAAGATGTGAGAGTCATGTACCTTTCCCGGCCATCTCATGTTGATGTTTGTGAAACGTCCCTTGTGATCCACCAGTGCTTGCAGCAGTATTGAAAAGTATCCCTTTCGGTTTATGTACTCGCTGCTTTGGTGCTCCAGTGCCAAGATAGGGATATGGGTTCTGTCTATTATCCCACCACAGTTAGGGAATCCCATTGCAGCAAAGCCATCCACTATGACCTGCACATTTCCCAGAGTCACTACCATTGATATCAGCAGCTTTTTGATTGTGTTGGCTTCTTGGATCACAGCAGCCCCCACAGTAGATTTGCCCACTCCAAATTGATGCCTGACTGACCGGTAGCTGTCTGGCGTTGCAAGCTTCCACAGGGCTATCGCCACTCGCTTGTGAACTGTGAAGACTGCTCTCATCTTGGTATTCTTGCGCTTCAGGGCAGGGGAAAGCAAGTCACAAAGTTCCATGAAAGTGCCCTTATGCATGTGAAAGTTTCGCAGCCACTGGGAATCGTCTCAGACATGCAACACTATGCAGTCACACCAGTCTGTGCTTGTTTCCTGGGCCCAGAATTGGCATTCCACAGCATGAACCTGCCCCATTAACACCATGATGTACACATTGCCAGGCCCCATACTTTGAGAGATGTCTGTGTCCATGTCCTCACCACTTTCGTCACCGCGCTGCCGTGGCCTCCTCGCCAGGTTTTGCTTTTGCAAGTTCTGGTTCTGCATATACTGCAGGATAATGCGTGTGGTGTTTGCAGTGCTCATAATTGCCGCAGTGATCTGAGCAGGCTCCATGCTTTCCGTGCTATGGCATCTGCACTGAAAAAAGGCGCAAAACGATTGTCTACCGTTGCTCTGACAGAGGGAGGGGCGACTGACGACATGGCTTACAGGGAATTAAAATCAACAAAGGGGGTGGATTTGCATCAAGGACAAGCACACACAACTGTCATACAGAATGGCCCCCTCAAGGATTGAACTCAAAACTCTGGGTTTATCAGGCCAATGCTCAAACCACTGAGTTATCCCTCCCCTCACGATTCACAGAGGGGGGGAGCAAATGAATACAAAACAAATCTGGCTCAAAATGATTGTCTGCCATTGCTTTCATGGAGGGAGGGGGGGGGGCTGATGATGTGTACCCAGAACCACGTGCGACAATGTTTTTGACCTATCAGGCATTCAGATCTCAACCCAGAATTCCAGAAGTTGACGCTAGCCTCGGTAGTGTGGATGCACTCCACCGAGTTAATGGTCTTAAGTGGGGACACACACAATCAACAGTATAAAATCGATTTCTAAAAAATTGACTTCTATAAATTCGACCTAATTTCGTAGTGTAGACGTACCCTTAGAGTGAGAGCTCAGAGACTAGAAAGGGGGCAGAAGTGTAGCTAGCTCTATAATATTGACAATAATCATAATATACCTTTGTACACACTACATATCAGTCATGTGCACAGAATGCTCACTGTTAAAGGGTGTGGGAGAGATATCTTAACTACTCTCCTTTTTTTTCTTTTACAGACTATTGTCATGGCTAGAGCTATCTGTGATAAAACCCCATAATGAAACAAGAGGGTAAAGACCAATTTCCATTTCCACTGAAAGTTAATCTGGACTATAACAGATAAGTGTAACTAGCAAGGCATTTTAGTATATTATGTAACACAAATGCCACCCACCAAAACTGGTCAGATCTGCAAGAATCAGCAACTTAATGGCAACCTCTGAAGAGCTCAAATACAAATGGAAGCAACTTTGGAAACAGATGTGAATGGAGTCTCATTGAACATGATTGCCAGGAATACAAAAAGTAGATTAAAATCTACAATAGTGACTCTACTCTACACTTGCTAATATAAAGGTGTTTTCATTAAGACATTTATGTTGACCCCAGTAAGTATGACTGCCTCAAATTATACTCAAGGAATTAATCACGTAAAACACTTGTCACACATTTCCAAAAGCCTTTCTTTTGAGAGACTTGCTTTTGTTTAAAAAAAAAAAAAAAAAAAAAAAAGAAAAAGTGCGTCCTTGGGAGTAACTGTTGTTTAATTTCTCAATTTATAGTTGTTTAATATAATGACATATTATACTCTATTGTAACTAACCACTCCTTCGTAAATTCATAATGTGATAAAAGAAACCGTTCACCTCCTGTTATATTGAGTGAGTATGGCTACATTTTTCTATCAGACATTCAGAACTAATAGCTATTGATTTAAGTATGAATAACCCCCATGCATATGAGTCAAGACTGCATCTATAGTAAGTGGCCTGGGGTGCGGGGGAGAGAAACCATGTTTGTAGGTTGATTTCCATTGGTGTAAGGAACTGTTAAGTCAAACGCATTGAGCCACAATTAAAATCTCCCTCAATAAGAACTAGTGCCAGCTAGAAAACAGTCTTTTCACTACTGGTACTTACAAAAGGTTTGTTCCTTTTACAGTTGCAAGTTGATAAGCAAATACTTTGATTCAGCATTGCAAGATTCTAGATGTCCACTTACATTAGGGGCAACTAATATTCACTTGAGAAGTAAATAAAAAGCTCTTTAATCATCAGTTTAGGCCAGGTGAATAGGTTCTCTGCTGATAATTTTTCATGAAAATTTTGCAGTCCTGTCTAAGATGATATTTATCAGTGACTACAAAGGAGAGGGGCAGAGAAATTCTGGTAGAGTGGTAATCCACCTACATTTCACACACAGCATAATATCTTGAGCTGGGTGACATTACAGCAGAATTTCCATGTGTAATGTTTGGGTTCTTGAAGGAAAATTGTAATGGGAATGTATCCCACTGGCATGGATGACTCAGGAATTAATACAAAATTTACCATGGTTTAGTCCCTGTTACTATTCTTTTCAGCAGTCACAATGAGGTGCATTAATTAATGTAACTGCGTTATCTCCCAGTATAAGTGGTGTGAATGTGTTTAACATATCTGATCTGTCATACTGATGTAAAACCGGAGGTCTCAACCAACCACTTTTGGGGGTACGCCGGTGTAACTGAGAATGGCTCAGCTTGTTAAAAGAGTCACTGCTTGCAGCCAGGGCCGGTGCTACCACTAAGGCAAACTAGGTGGTTGCCTACGGTGCCAAGATTTGGGGGCGCCAAAAAGCAGTGCCCCCAATTTTTTTTTACAGTGTTCCTGGGCTGGGCTGCCGGCGAAGCGCTGATACATGCAGCTCAGACTCCCTCTCCCAGCGCAGTGGCCGCTCCACTTCTCCCACCTCCCAGGTTTGCGGCGCCAAACAGCTGATTGGCACCACAAGCCTGGGAGGGGAAGAGAATTAGAGCAGGGGCGGCGTGCTCAGGGAGGAGGTGGAGCAGAGGTGAGCTGGGATGGGGAGCTGCCACACGGCTCCCCGCGGGGGGAGAGTTGCCACGGGGGGGGCCCGAAGGGGAGAAGGGGGGAAGTTGCCACGGGGGGGGGGAGCTCAGGGGGGGGGGGGGGCTGGGGAGCTGCCACAGGGCTGAGGGGGGAGCGCAAGGTGGAAGTTTCGCCTAAGGTGCGAAACTTCCTTGCAATGGTCTTGCTTGCAGCCATACCACAATGCAAAGAGAGCCAGGCATTTCCCCCTTGAAATTCTAGCACAGTGGTTTTCAAGCTTTTTTCATTTGCGGACCCCTAAAAAATGTCAAATGGAGGTGTGGACCCCTTTGGCAATCTTATATAGTCTGCAGACTGCCAGGGATCTGCAGACCACCCGTTGAAAACCACTATTGTAGCATAATAGTAGCATCTGTGAACAAGGAGAAAGGGTGGGGATGGGGAATAGTCAGAGATTCCCAACATACTCCTGATGACACCCACACTTAGGGTCTTGGGCTTCTGAAGAAGATGAAGGAATAAGTTCACCCACTGGGAACAGGCTATGTAAATAGCTGCTATTCTGGATCCTTCATTCACAGTTTTAAAAAAACACTTTTGGTTTGGTTTGGTTTTTTGTTTACATGGAGCTCTGGATGGTGACAGTGACCACAGACTTATTGCTATTTTCCATGTCTACTTTCTTATTAGTGTGCATCAGATCATTGGGCTAAGCAATTCATTTCTAAGGATTTTCCAAGCTTTTTATTTATTTATTTATTTATTGAGTGAGGAGGGCACATATTAATATTGGCAGAAATGTCTCTGCAACATGAATGAATTCCTTGCTGGGTGGCTCAACCAGATGAAGAAGCCAAATCCACAAGTTTCTAATATGTAGATAGCTACATAATATCAGCCCTATAGACCAGTAATTTCATTTTTTTCTGTATATGGTTACAAAGTAAAGATAGGACTAACCAGAGTTTCATTACAGTACCGTGTTAATATTAAGCTGTTAGTGATTTGCTATTGAAATTGTGACAATATAAATATTGTGGCCCTGGCCAATGTGGCTTCATAGCAAGATAGAGGAGGAGAAAGGCAGCTTTGGACTCAGCCATTCCCAAGGAATAGGTCTTGTTTGGTCCAACGGTTAAATTAGAGGAGCCCCAGGGCTACTTTAACTGGTGCCCATTTGAAATTTCCTCCAGAGAGCCATTGCAACAGCCAAGGATAGGCAGAATGTAGTATGGTTCAGCACATTACCTCCCACACCCTCTACTTCAGGGGGAGGGCAGGTGGTGGTGGAAAAGGGCTTGACATAGCCAGGGATTTCGCAGCTAATAACTTAGGCTACCTTTGGGGGTTTTTTGCACTGTCATAGCGGCACAAAGTAGCCTTCTCTGGGCCAAGGATATGGTCCTAGAAGTGTAGATCAGAAGCTAACAAGAAACAATTAGGAAAACAGAAAATATATGTACTCTGAATAAAAAATACAGCCTACAGAAATGGGTTAATTAAGACAAAGTGCATATTACTGTGCAAAATCTCTGTTTATATTTTCTTTATCAATTCCTTGTTCAGAAATATATATGGATATAATTATTTCTTCTTGATTTCTACATATAATAAATGTACTTCTGGTTTATCTCCATGCAACTGCTCATTATTTTTGATTAAGAAATAGAATAGGAAAGAAAACACATTTTCTAAAACTATTCATTTATCTTATAAAAATTGGCGATATAAAATGAATCAACCCCTCTTTGTAAGTTAATCATTTCCCTTTGGCTCAGAGCAGTATGCCACATTAGAAAAAGATGCTTAATATGCGGATGCTTTAGATAATACAAGTAAATCTCATCAATCCACAATGGAATAATTAAGGAAAACAGGTTAACTTAACCAGAATTAATTTATTATGTATTTTCTGTCTTTATCCCCCTCACATATTTTTGTTTTTCATACAGTCTCTGGACTGGGTTATACTTTTCATAAAATAATTTGGGTTTGATATTCAGACACATTTCTCAAGTGTCCTATTTTCATGCGTTTCATGTAAATATTTCATCAGCATGGTTTCTTTCAAACAGCTAGTCAAATGGTGTCTATTGTAAGCTCCATACAAAGATCAAAATGGAAAAAAAAGATCAATATAATTATATAACTGGTCCCAGATGCACATATAAACACAGAAATATGGCTTTTTATATCACAATAGCATGGAATGTTCTTATTTCAACAATAGATTTTCTAATGAGTAAGCTTTATCCAGCTGCCTGCTGCGAAACTCCTAAGCCATTTTCGTAATACACTATAAAATCCAGTTTGTGCATAAGATTTGGAATAGAAAAATGGCAAACGCTATCACAAAAAACCCTTGTAATGATGAACAATAATAGATCCAAAAAAATCTCCTCCAGGTCCTCCTCTGATATACAAAACATGGATAACATCAAAATAGATATGTTTTAGGATCACACAACTTATGTGACACGGCTGAGACCTTAAACAGTGTTTTAACATTGATCTGTGAAACAGAACCTTAAAAATAGCAATTTTTTCAGGGTTCCTGAAAGAGCATTGAAGTGTATGGCTGCCTTTTTTTGACAGCAGTCTTATCTGAACAACTATATATTTCTAAGGAGCTAATTACAATTCCAGAGAGTATGTCAGAAAAGGTAAATTTGTAGTCTAATGAACATGATCTGTTCATTAGGGCTACATGGCCAAGTCAGAGATACATGCATGCATCATAAGTATGTGCTACTCAAAACAAAGGATGCATATTCTCTCCACAATTATGTCCTTTTGAACTCTGTGAAAGACCATCTGTGATAAATGAAGGGGGGGGGGAGCTCCCTTTTATGGACACTCAGGAAGCCAGTTAGCTAGAAAGTCCCTCTTGGTGGCTCCTTGTTTTACCTATAAAGAAAAAGGAGCAGGCACCTGACCAAAAGAGCCAATGGGAAGGCTTGAACTTTTTAAAATGTTTTTTTCTCTTGGCAGAAGAGACAGGGGCAGCAGGAATGCTGTGTAAAATTTGAACCAGGTATGAAAAATTATCATCCATACTTAGAAGGATTCATTGGGACAGGGAATGTTTAGATAAACCTGATTGCGTCTATTTCTTTATTTTGGCTTGTGGATTTCTTCTGTGCTAATCTCCGGTATTTTTCTTTTCTTTTCTAACATTAAGCTGGACCCCAGGGAGCCATTCCTGGGGTTTAACCCCTTTTCAGTTGCTTTATAACATCCACCAATAGCCTGATTTTCCAGATGTGTTTCCTTTCTTCTTTTTTTAATAAAATTTACCATTTTTAAAAATCTCATTTGTTGTGTGTCTTAAAAGATCTGTGCATATGTTTTTCAATTAGCTTTTGTTTTTTCCTGGCTTCCGTGAGTGAGGGGTCGAAAAGCCGAGGGTCCTTAGAGAAAACAGTGAAACTACTTATGTGAGTAACTGCTCACCAGCATGACTAAATGTTGTAGAATCAGGGTTCTTCATTTGCAGAACATCACGATCTACCTAATGTTAGTCCATGCACTAACAGCACAGACAGACAAAAAGAGAGAGTGTAAAACTGCAAACCTAAAAACCTCATGCTAAGCCAAATAAGTATTACTGTAGATACTGAGTAAGGTCACATTATTACAAAAAGCCTGTGTGGCCTATGCAGGTAATCACACCAGTATAAAATATGATAAATATGTGTTATCCCATATATTGTTATAAAGCACTCAGTCTATATTTTTCCAATATTTCTGTACTTATTAATATTGGCGACCCAATTTTATTAAGTCAAATTGTAATGTCTCCTCCCCCCACCCCCCCTACAGTAGGTCCTTGTCCCAAGGGAAGGGAGAAGAGGCCTGGACATTAAACTTTCTTCTTCATTATGTGGTAGGACCAGCTGCAGCAGTGCTTTAAAATTAACCTTGTAGTTGAGCTTCAGAGTGCACCATGTGCTTCTGAAGTCCCAGACCATGAAACATAATATCTCTAGGGGCGTTAGAAACATGGGATTTCTATAGAGCTGGGCTCTTCCATCTAGTTGTTGTCAAGAGTAATTAGAGCATAGAAGAGAACCTACTAGGAAAAGGGCATGCACGCCTGGAGGGAGGAAAACCTACCGGTGAAAAGTGTGTTATCATAATATATAATCAAAAATAAGGAGCTTCTAGGCCTGTCTGGGAAGGAGAGGGAGATTTTATCATGTGTTTGGAAAGATTTAACTCTGTCAAGGATTGTGGAAGAGAGGGCCTATAAAAATCTAGAGACTCAAGTAAACTTTGGATAGTAATCAAAATCCAAGCAAACTGTATCTGAGAGTTTACTGTCAATAATCAGGGCCTCTTATCCCATCCCATCCTGCTAATGGGATACCTTACAAATACAATAGCTGGAATAATTAACTAGCTTTAACAATGTATGCAAATCATAAGGCACATTAGTATACGACTCAGCATTAGTGGCATATTTAGATACATAGTTTGTCTTTATCAGAATTCCCCTACAAAGACCTCTCTATCCTAGAGCCCAGTTTGTTCTGACCAAATAAGCATTCTGGCTTCTTTTAGATAGAGAATAGTGTTCACAAGCCACACCAGCCACAATGACTCACCAGGAATCAATCCCCTGCTAACAGGAGTGGGTCAATAGAAGCCTGCCATGCTGTTCCTTGTGTATGCTACCCAGGCTCCATATATTAGAAGTCAAACTCCTCAGCTGCAACCAGAATTCTCATTAATGTATTCTTGGTTTTGCTATAAGCATTATTTTGTGCCTCTGTCACCATACTGGGAAATTGAGACTGGCTGGGGAAGTTACTTTTCCTTCTGGTAGAATAAACCATCATGGCAGGCATCTTTTCCTGTATCCACAGCACCTGTGGTGCAATCCAATCAGATATCACAAACCCAGCAGGGTTGGACTGCTTCCGTATCTTACATGGACAGCTCTCAAAAAAACCCAGGTGATTCAGGAAGTATTACTAGTGATGGAGAAGATAGCACTCTTCTCTTCAAGCTAGCACTGAACCAAACCTCCCCATCATTCCCAGGGGTGGGAGGTCCTGTGTATCTGTGGCAATTAGTGATTTTTGAATAAATATTATTAAGACTGAAAGGGCATTTACTAAGTCCCTCCCCCACATCTTCTCTTCTGAACTGTTCTGCAGTGTTGCTGTGTGCTGTTAAACATTCACTGAGCGTTACACTAGTAGAGAAGTAGTTGTATGATACTGAGGCATAATGTGACCACTTGGTAGAGTTTGCATGAAAGTTTTAAATGTGTCAAGTGCTTTGGCATCCTTTGGGACGAAGAGTTCTAAAAACCATGTAAGAGCAATTTGCATATAAAAACACATAAAAACACTAACTGTCATCCTGCAGCCCCTTGATCCTTCCTTCTCCCCCACTCCCTTAGAATCATGCACTCATTCCTTGTATGAATGTCAATTTACTCATTTCATGCACCTACTCCAGCTCTGAGTGACATTACAACAAGTATCCTCCATTCTACCATTTTCATTTTGCCTTTTAAACATCTACGGTCATATTAATCATTCATTACTTTGATCACCATATTTTGGATCCCATCATGAATGGATGTCACCTTTGGAAGGATAAACTGTGAGTGACTGCCATTAGGTGCTCAAAAAGTCCTCATTCTGTCTGAATTTGCACCTGTCACTGGCTGCCAAACCTAATTTACTGCCAGCTTCTTGTCACAATTCTGCTTGATGCCAGATATCAAACAGACCCTTCAGATACTCACAGAACAGCACACTTACTACTTTAAGAGATCATTCTTCCCCCGCCCCCCACCTTCTGGCTTATGCTTGAGTAAGTCTGACATTTGTGTCTTCACATCAAACATAGAAAACTAATTCCCCAATTCGTTTGTAAACAGTTTGCTTGAAAAGCATTCTGTTTTTAAAAGATCTTTTTAAAAATGATCTGCAAATAGCAGAAGTCTAATTTTATCCTGACCTTGAACTACTCTGCCAGAGTGTTCGATTGGTTTTGATTATAGATTATTGACTGTGCTACAATTAAAAAAAAGTGCTCCTTTTGCTTTTACATTTAGACACACCACAACTCATGAAACATTCCACAAACACAGTATAAAAAAACATTTTCACAAATATTCCTGATAGAAATACTCTAGTCGGTTCCTTTTAGAATAAATCAGTATGTTGGTTATACAAAGAGGTCTCTTTCTTTTCTCATAAAAAGTACTTTTAAATTTTATATTTCCCTAATCATATTCCTACAAATTCTTCCCATATACATCCTGTCCTAATTAGTATTAGAATAATACATCATAAAACTAAATCAGCATTGAATTTAGCTTATTAAATCATTTCCCTGGCAAATATCTAACAATATTACAAGGAGCAATGATATATTGCATAAATATATAGACTCCCATTCACAGCCATAGAAATATGCACATAGAAGCCTGTTACAAAGACTTCAGAATCAATATCAGTTGAAATCCTCCCAGCTGTGGAAGTCCCCAAACAGAGGGGGACTGCCGCAGTTCTGCTGCAAAGATGGGGCAGGGTAGCATACATTGCAGGGGACACCTTAGTGGTACATGCACCACAGAGCCAAGTTTCAGAATAATCCACTCTGTGGGCGTTTGCCTGGTGAAGAATGGGCTGTGGGCAGTTCTGGAGCATGATGTAAGTAGGTCAGGAAACTACATGGCTGTCCTCAGTACAAACACCACAAAACAATGGATTCTGCCAACCAGGCTGTGCAATACCACACACCCTAATTTCTGGGAGAGAGGGGATGATTCCCCATATTCCCTAACCCTACATGTACTTGAGCTTTTTATGGGAAAGAGAATTTCACCTATTCTAGCCTTAATTTTTGGACTAATTTACACAGAAGCATACAAATGTCTCAAATGTGTTCATCACAGCTTGTTGCATAACATTATCTATTTTGTGCATTTTATCTTGCCTCAAACAGAAAAGTAATGCCAAAGAAGAGGGTATCTTGATACATATGGAGGTGGAAATGTCCGAGAACTTAAAGCCAAGCTCGTCATGGATGAAATTCTATCATGTGCAGAGGATCTATGAACCATGTCAGACTTGCATGGTGTACTCTTGCAAAAATATTTTGTTTTAGTCAAAATTTCTTAATTTCTTAGTTGAATTTTTGGAAACATTTTTATTTTGAAAAATGTTATATCTTATTTGGAGTTGTTTTTAAAAGTTTGGTGGGTTTTTTGATTCCTCTCACCCTCCCTTTCATGATCTTACTTTTCAATGTACTGCACTAGAAGAGGGTGTGGAGGGAAAGGGGGTAGAGAGAGAGAAAGTGAGAGAAAACAGGAAAAACAAAAAACCCAGAAACATAAATTTACAAATTTAAAGGAAGCAATTTTCATTTATTTGAGTTTCCAATTTCCTTTTAAAAATAATGAAAAGTTTGGGACAAAATTAAAAGTTTTAATTTCTTTTGAAATCTTTTAATGAAAATGGAATTTTGTTTTTCAGCATGTTGTATTGTTAACTTTTTTCAGACCATGACCCTTCCGCCAGGTAACCAGGAACACCCCTCTCTTTTAGCAATATAGAAAAGCCAGATTGTTTGCAAATCCCAGACACCTTATTGAGAACCCCTGGTCCAGGAGATTTAGCAGCACAGAGAGCTAAGAATGTCCCAGATTTATTCCCACTTTTGCCACTGAATGGCCTTAATAACAGTTTGCAACTAACTAATGTTATGTTGTTAGCCCTCACAACACTTCTGTGAAGTAGGAAATATCACACTGTTTTTTCAGACAGGTAAAAGGAGCACCAAGGTCACATCATACTCAGTGTCAGAAACAATAGAATCCCATGACCCTCCTTGCTTGATGCAAAGTTGGGATTCTCATTTGCTGCCTTTGGCGGTGGTGTGCATGGGAAAAACAATTCTAGTAATGGACACATGGATCAGTAGTCTGATTGCACACCCATGGAGTTAGCATTAGAGGAAGAAACTTGGACAGGAAGTAGGTAAGGGAGGGGGGGGGAGACAAAGGCCATACTGCAGCAGCATGTAGCCAGATGCCTCACTGTGCATATACCTTTTCCACAAATTACAGTTGTGTTACTGCACAAGCTGTGAGGAATGAGTGGCTGATGAGCTCTTCTCTGGGTTTGTAGCTTCAAACAATGGGATCAGTGTGCTGAGGCATGGCTACTATACCTTTCAGCTAGTCTAAGACTGAAGTTAATGCCAACCCAATTTCTCTCACCTTCTCTTTATCAAGTCATCTCCCCTTGGCTGGCCTGGATCTGCTAAACTGAAGCCCTCACATTATGCTAAGCTGGCATGCAGGGGAAAATATTGGCTCTCCTCTGGGCACTGTTGCTCTTTGCTCTTCCAAGCTGCAGGTGACACACTATATTAATAGTACTTACCTAGTGCTTTACATTGTCAAAGCACTTACAAACATAACTGATAAATCATCACAACCCCCATGTCAGGAAGATAATTAAGATTTTATCCCCAAGGGCTAGGTAAATAAGCAAAATAGTTAACTGTTTGCAGCCATTTCACAGCCTAGATTTTTCTCCAGTCAGGAAAAGGCCTCAGAACAAGAATTACTGTTAAGTTTGAACTCCTTGCCTCAGCTTCTTGAAGTTATGTAACTACTGGAGTTGTGTTAACATAAAGGACAAACTCGCCCTTGCAGCAATCAAGTGCAGCTCCCACTGAAATGGGTATTTACATGGCTTCTATGGCTGCAGTATTTGACTGCCTCAAAGTCTTTAATATAGTTATCCCTACAATACCTCTGTGAGGTAGGGACATGCTATTATCCCCATTTTGCAGATGAAGAACCAAGAAACAGATCCTCAAAGAGCTCCCCCCCTCATTGGGAGTTGGTAAGTATAAACCTTTGAGAATCTGGGCCTGAATGATTTGCTCAAGGTCACACAGGAAGCCTGTAGTGGAGCATGGAATTGAACTAAGTTCTCTAACATTCTAACCACGGGACCAGCCTTTCTCTCAAAACTGACTTTAGTGGAAGCATGTTGAGGGCTGACATGGCCACATAGTCCCTGATTTAGATATTAAGGGGTTGGTACTGAAAAGCTTGCCAGTTTTACCTTCATTAAATGGATACAGTTACCTCTTTCTTCTCTATATTTTCTATAGGGAATACACTGTGTACTACAAATACTGAGGTTTAATGAACTCCTGAGCTTATTTAGTTATTTATGGTAGCTAACAAGTCTTAAAGTATGTCCACTCTACAGTGGAAGTTTCAGTTTCTTTCAGTATCTACTTCACTATCTATATAGTAGAAATGTTCCTATGAAGAAATAAATACTAGAAAGAATCAGAAAGACACTATTTGAGATAAAATGAGCAACATTTCTTTTTAAAATGTTAATTTTTTTTTGTATCCCAACTGGTTATCATAAACCCCCACAGGGGAGCTTGGTTTTGGAAGCCAGGTTCAATTTAGCCCTAAAGGTTTTTAGTGCAATTGGAGCATTAAAATAGCTAACCTGTTTCAAAATACAAAAATCAAAATTACAGCAGAGAATCATAGAAGATTAGGGTTGGAAGAGAACTCAGGAAGTCATTTAGTCCAACCCCCTGCTCAAAGCAGGACCAACCCCAACTAAATCATCCCAGCCCGGGTTTTGTCAAGCCGGGCCTTAAAAACATCTAAGGATAGAGATTCCTCCGCCTTCCTAGGTAAACCATTCCAGTGCTTCACCACCCTCCTAATGAAATAGTTTTCTCTAATATCCAAACTAGACCTCCCCCGCTGCAACTTGAGACCATTGCTCCCTGTTCCGTCATCTGGCACCACTGAGAACAGCCTAGCTCCATCCTCCTTGGAACCCCCCCTTCAGGTATTTGAAGGCTGCTATCAAATCGCCTCTCACTCTTCTCTTCTGCAGACTAAATAAGCCCAATTCCCTCAGCCTCTCCTCGTAAGTCATGTGCCCAGCTCCCCAATCATTTTTCTTGCCCTCTGCTGGACTCTCTCCAATTTGTCCACATCCTCTCTGTAGTGGGGGCCCCAAAACTGGATGCAATACTCCAGATGTGGCCTCACCAGTGCCAAATAGAGGGGAATAATCACGTCCCTCAATCTGCTGGCAATGCAGCCCAATATGCGGTTAGCCGTCTTGGCAACAAGGGCAAACTGTTGACTCATATCCAGCTTCTCGTCCACTGTAATCCCCAGGTTCTTTTCTGCAGAACTGCCGATTAGCCAGTCGGTCTCCAGCCCGTAGCAGTGCATGAGATTCGTCTGTCCTAAGTGCAGGACTCTGCACTTGTCCTTGTTGAACCTCATCAGATTTCTTTTGGCCCAATCCTCCGATTTGTCTAGGTCACTCTGGACCCTATCCCTACCCTTCCTCATATCTACCTATCCCCGCAGCTTAGTGTCATCTGCAAACTTGTTGAGGATGCAATCCATCTCATGGCCCAGATCATTAATGAAGATGTTGAACAAAATTGGCCCCAGGACCATCCCTTGGGGCACTCTGCTTGATACCAGCTGCCAACTAGACATTGATCCATTGATCGCTAGCTGTTGAGCCCAACAATCTAGACAGCTTTCTATCCACCTTATAGTCTATTCATCCATTCCATACTTCAACGTGTTGGGAAGAGTGCTGTGGGAGACCATTGTTGTGGAAAAAGTCACCCACGCATCATTTTGATCAGAGACTCAAGCCTGAGGCCCGTTTATTGAATACATACCAATGTGTTGAGGGTAGCAGTTAGAAACCACTCCCCCGATTGGAGTGCACCAAGCCTTTTTAAAGCTGAAAACCGCAAACATATTACACGGGCTTCTTGGTGGTTTCCGATACTGTCATTATTTTGCATCATTTGGGGTGCCTGTTACTTAAATGTTCCAGGCAGGGTACAATTACATAATGGGGTATTTATGCAATTGGATTGGGGAGGCATGATTAGTCAGTTTAGCTAATTACTGCATTGCTTATTGCTCCACACAAGTGATTATTATATTTCGTGAGCCATAAACACACACTTATTACTGCTGCTGCTGGGGCTTTCCATTCTTTTCCTCCCTGCCCCCTCCCCTCCTCTGGTTATAACCCTTGACCGTTACTGGCAGAGAACATAACACTTAATCTGGTTCAGGCTTGCGGCCTGTAAGGCGAGTCCATGTTGGTTTCATGGTTGGTGCAAAAGGGGTCGCCCAGGCCCATTTTCCCACACTGTATCAAAAGCTTTGCTAAAGTCAAGGTATATCAAGTCTACCACTTTCCCCATATCCACAAAGCCAGTTATTTCATTATAGAAGGCAATCAGGTTGGTCAGGATGACTTGCCCTTGCTGAATACATGTTGACTGTTCCTGATCACCTTCTTCGCCTCCAAGTGCTTCAAAATGGATTCCTTGAGGGCCTGCTCCATGATTTCTCCAGGGACTGAGGTGAGGCTGACTGGTATGAAGTTCTCTGGATTCTCCTTCTTCCTTTTTTTTAAAGATGGACACTATATTTTTGCCTTTTTTTCCAATCGTCTGGGACCTCTCCCGAACGTGACGAGTTTTCAAAGATAAACATAAAAATAACTTTTTAGTTTAAAAATTGTAAATTCATAACTTTCATGTTTGAAGGTTATTACTTAAAAAAACAAACAAGCAAGTGGTTTTGAGGAACTGAACATATAACTGTTCCCAGAGAGAAAAATAATGAAATATGCATACAGTATGTATTCCAATGATTTCCCTCAGTCACTTGCATAAATTTTGGATCAGCTACCAGAACTGAACTGACACAGCTATATTGACCAGAAATACAAAGCAAACGCTTCATTATAACGTTGATTTTTCTCCTTAAAGAATTTTTCACTCAAACCTTCCAGTGTGATATCTTTCCCATAAAATCAACACGAGCTTGATTGACAGGAAATCACACCAGGCTTAGAATAGACTTTTACTCTGAAGATGATATCAGAGTTATCACACACCCATGTTTGTGAACAATCACTTTTAAATAATTGAATTGAAATATGTTACTATATAAAAAACAAAGCAACCCTTAGAACTATTATGATTAACAGTAACCCATTACATAAAAGGCACAGTATCCAATCCATCCACAGCTGTGGTTTGTTTTTCATGTTTCGATGCAAGGACATTCAGAATGGTTATCATTGCCAGGGTAAATGAGATGATGGGCCAGATCCTGCCATCTGGCCTAACTGCATACAGTTTATGTGAGGAGGTGGTTGCAAAGTTAATCTCTGCACATTCTGGACCCTGGGATCTTTTTGTGTAGAGCCAGTCCCTCAACATCATTTAGAGAAGCCACTGCTGCAAACAGTCCCAAGGAGATAAAACCATAGCCAGGAACAGAAGTAGTGTGGAATTGGCTTTGCCTTCAGCAAGGATGGATGAGGGCAACAAGAGCCTCTGCTCCCCCAGGCAACTCCCCTTACACTTGGTCACTGCACCATGCCAGGGGATCGGGCCCATAATCCTTTTGACATAATGGGCCTGCTCCTCAACTGGTATAAAACACTGTCATTCCATCTAAATCAGTCGTGCTACCAGAGGCAGATTTACCATGAAATGATAGGGAGGACCCCAAAATGCAGGACAAATTTCATCTGACAACCTACCCCTGAGTCCTGGCTGATGGCTGCAGCAGGGTTCAGGCAGGCAAGCTGCCTGCATTCCGTGGCCAGTGACCCCATGCTAATCCCAGCCTGCCGCTCCCATGCCCACCAGCACATGGAGACCTACTGCCCCCCTCCCTCCAAGGGGCATGCACAGACGTGCCAGCAGCAATACAGCAGGACTAAGGTGGCTCCTTGTCCACGCTCCCTCCCTCTGCACCACTACTTGAAGCAGCCGGCATGTCCCTGTGCCCCTGGGTGTGTGAGTGTCTGTCTGTCTCCATACATTACCACCGCCCCGAGCATTGACTTCGCAGCTCCCATTGACCGGTCAATGGAAGCTACGGGAGCGGTGCACAGAGATCTCCTGCCCCTCGTCCCCTCCGGTCTAGAAGCTGCTGCCAGAGGGGTGTGCCTGTCAGTTTGGGAGCCATGCTGCCCAAGGTAAGTGATACCCCCCGCCCCCCTCCCACACACAATCCCCTGCCCCAGCCCAGAGCCCATACCCAGCACCCAAACTCCTTCCCAAAGTCTGATCCCCACACCGCCTCCTGCACCCCGACCCCCTGCCCCAATCAAGGTACCTCTCTTTATTTTCATTTACTTCCTATTACTTATAGGAGGAGGAGAAGAAAAAAAGAATGAAAACCTGGGGTTGGGGGAGATAAGAGAGAATGTTCTTTTTCTTGGCTGGATCCCGAAAATGAAGCTGCACACAGGGCCCCACTAACTCTAAATCCACCACTGGGTGCTACATTGATTTACACCAGTAAATCAATTTTTATTTTGTTGTCCATGCATTACTTTCTGCAGCTAGCACCATGCAGACCTATCATGTACATCTGTGTTTCATTTTAGAACATACATTAGCTACAGAGAACTAGCAAAGTCTTCAAACTAGATCTTGTATTGATATTGTTTCCAACATGCTTGAAAGAGCATAGATGAAAAGTAACACATGGTTCTTAGTGTTTGTACTGATGCAGTTGGATTGTCTACTTATGATCATTTACAATTCAATAAAGATATTCCTTTTAAACTGTACAGGCAGTAGTGATGGGAAATTACAGTCTGGCTTCTGGAAATATTTTTTCAGCCATATTACTAAGCCACTCTCACAATTCTGCTAATACACCTCAGTCCTATCTAATAGCATCCTTGCTATTTCAATTCTGACCTTCCTGTGAGCAGAACCTCTCAGTTATGTCCAACAGTGTTATGGTTTTATGATGTAGTTGTCAGTCATGAAAATCAAATCCATTTAAGTTTGGAGTCTCATATTAGTCCTAAATAGGGCACAAGCCCAGAGCACCTGAACAAAATTGTAGTAACTCCAAATTGTGCAGTGTCATATAAATCTCTAAGGCTCAGGAAGACAATTTTAATATGTACTCCCAGTGCTTCAAGATCCAGCCTTTGTATAGCACAGTGGTGTGCCTGATGCTTCTACAGGAATGAAAGGAGAGAAGGTCCCTCCCCCAAGGAGATCATTATCTAAAATCAGTAAGATAGCACAATGTACAATACCAGACAAAGGAGGGAAAGAGGTCCAGCAGCCACTCAAGTGAGAGCTGCTAATTAGCAGATCCATCTCTTGGTCCAGGCAGTGCCAACATACCTATCAGAATTAGGGCCACCAGATATGCCTCCTGTTACCTCACATTTATGTGGCAGGGGCAGGGGCAGGGTTCAATGACTAGCAATGCTGCCTACCTGCCACACCATTCAGGCCCAAGAAGGGTGTCAATTCAACACACTGATGATGGGAACAGAGATAATGGAGAACACTAACTAGGAAGTAAACAACTCCCCAAACCGTCTCTAGTGCCTGGCACCCAGAAATATTTAAAAAGACAAAAGAAAGAGTAAAACTGATTAGCTAAGGGCTCAAGCCTCAGAACGACTGGTAGAAGTTCCTGGGTACAATTTTCAAAAGTACGTAAGTAATTTAGGGGTATATCTACACTGAGAGAAAAAAACCTGTGCATCAAGTCTCAGAACCTGGGTCAGCTGACTCAGGCTTGCAGGGTTGGGCTGCGGGGATATAAAGTTGTGAGGGAGCAGACATTCACACTTTGACTGGAGCCCTGGCTCTGAGATCCTCCCATCTCATAGGGTCTCAGAGCGCAGGCTCCAGCCCAAGCCTGAACGTCTACACTGCAGTTTTATATCCCTGCAGCCTGAGCCATGCGAGCCTGAGTCACCTGCAACAGTGTCGTCCCCTCCCACCCCCCCCCACCCGTCCCCCAGGTCTTTTATTGCAATGTAGACATGCCCTAGGAGTCTAAGTCACAGTGACTTTAAATGAGCCTTAGGTTTCTAAGTGCTTAAGTCACTTCCAAAAATGGGGCTTAGGTTCGTAAGTCATTTAGATACTTCTGAAAATTTTACCTGTTGCTACTTGCTGGAGATGGGAACAGCTGGAACCTGGCAATTATTGCCTCTCTCCATCTCATCCATTTACTGTTTGGGTTGGCACTGAAGGAATTTTTTCCCCACTGAGGTGTGAGGAGGGTTCGTTAGGAACAGAGTCACTGCTACCCTGGCTTGTTCTACTGGATTTTAGTCTAACGAGAACTATGGATAAAGGTTAAAAGTCTAGGTTAACTCCACCCAAAATCAAAATCTGGTCATATGGATTTGCATGATACCCAAAACTGAAAAAGAGTAAACAAGCACCATGCTGCCCAGCAGCTGAAATACTTCCCATTTTGATTTGATCTAAGTGGCTTAGCAATGCAGAAAGTCCACAACAAGCTTACTGGCATTGTAAAAATATATAGGTAAATGGAGGGCTTCATTTTTAACTGATTGGGATAAAATTAGCCAAAAATTGGCATGTATAATTCTTGTATGCTGAAAAATATCCATATGCTGAACAAAACCTATAAGTCTTTGTCCCTTTATTAATCTTGTTCCCAGATGACATGCTTGGGGTTATTGAGCTTTTTATGCGTGGCTTTTGCTGGAGAGCTTTGAGTCAGGAAACATCTCCTTAGGTACTCCTAACATGAGCTCTAAAGCAAATAACCAGCTGCCTCAATCTAAGAAGTGACCTAATTTAAAGTCCCCCCGTGATCCATTAATTAATTTATCATGTTGATTTATCCCATCCATTGCCTACTTTGTCTATTCCCACTACCTCATAAGAAAATTAAAAATTCTTTTAATTATTAAAGACTAAAGAAGACATATGAAGTATTTTAATGTATTAAACAATTTTTCATGATTTTAAAATAGATTACTAGCATTCATGAAAATGACTTTGTAACTGAAATAGTACGCAATTTATGCCTTCAATGTCCTAGAGTTATCCACTCTGTGGGCCTGTTTGCCATCGCCCTCACGCTAATTTACAGCAGTGTCCATGAGATCAGAATCGGGACCTATTTCTGTAACCAAGCCCTGGAAATGCTAAACTGGTGGCAATCCCAATGGGCCCATCTCAGGTTTTAACCAGAGCCCAGTGCATGATGGGACAGAATATTAGGGACATTTATTTCTTGCTGCACAAGGACAATAATACATGTATTCACAATAATTCTTCGACTAAACAAGCAACACTGTTTTATAAACAGATGTCATGCTTTAAAATTCATTGTGGTCTGTTGCTTATAACTGAACATGTACATTTACCTGTAAAAAACAGGTGTTCCAAATTGTATTCATTTGGAGCAAAGGTCTGAAGGGGCTTGAGGGTTCCAAGCACAAGCTTTTATGGGGGATCTATGCCCAGGCTGCTGGGAAAAGGGTTTGGGGTTCTTGTGAAGTACCAGAAGGTAGGGGGTAATTTTTGAAGATAGCCCTCTGATCCACACACAGTTAGTGCTGACCACGCCCAGACAATGAACACTAGTAGGGCCTATTTACCTTAGCTGGCACTGCCTCTGCCTGCTGCTGGGTAGGCACCTACCTCATCCTCAGAAAGTCTCTCTGCTCTCAGGACTAACTAGAATCCTGTGAGGAAAGAAGAGCAGCTGATGAAACCCTATCTGACAGTTTTAAAAAGGAGGGTGATGGAATATACTTTTCAGAATAGGGAAGATTGGCTCTGGTCCCTTCTCTCTTCTCACCTTTTGCAAATAATGTGTTAGCCCAGCTGCCCCTCCTCACAGCTGGCCTATCTTAGAAGTAAGCTCTTGTACAACACAGTTCCTTCCCTACGGAGAGAGGAGCAGGAGGCACAGAGCTGAAGCTGGATGTTTTTCTCTTCCTCCAGTTGCCAATCACCAGCCTTGCTCTATACACTGTTGCCAATGCTTGTGAATCTCAAGTCTGGTGATATTTAGTGTTTTCCTCAAAGCCACAGCAGCTCCTAGAATCAAGAAATTGCATGAAAAAATCAGCTTTTTAAGTCTCTAGCTCTTATGGTTTCCAAGAAAAGCTTGAAACCATGGCAAAAGTGCAAGGCTTAGAAACCAGAAGGGAAAATACAAGTATTAAATTATATCAATTTAAAAAAAAAGATTTTTAAGTCAATTTCATGATTTTGGGAACATGACATGATTTTTAGATATGTTTTAGAATTCATTCAAACTTGATACTCAAAGTGAAGCATTTAGCTTCATGCAAAATTAAACAAATTGAGGCTGCTACATTAACAAAGCCCTAGTTACAATTCCCAGGGTATTTCCTGATTACCAGAAACTGCGTGAGAGTACTTGAGTTGCCCCCAGGACTCCTGTAATTTTATATATATATATAGCTATACAGGATTATTGCACATTTGAGAATTTTTAAATGTCTGTAATTCAAACACACTGGACAGTATTCTCGATTTCTAATAGTATATAGTTCATTGGAGATGAATAGGAGACAAAGGAGTTTTAAGGAGCAAGTACAATATCACAAAGCAGTCACCTCCAGCAGGAAGATTGTTCCAGTTCTGAATAAAACTGTGCACCTGGGGATGCTTAAAATCTCTAAAATAAGCTGCACATTTTTAGAGGGAAATATGAGACTATTTGAACTTTTAGCTGAAACTAGGTGATAGGAATTGGATCCAAGCCTTGATGCATGGTTTTACCTATCATTCAGTCTCAATATCCCACCAGTGCAATCTAGTCTAATCTAAAACAGTGATGTTCAGCACTTACAAAGGTTAATTTGAACTGTTTTATGTGGCCCTACATATAATAGATCATTTTTGCACATTAGCTTCGCTACTCTGTTCAACCTCATCTTTGAAGCTGTCAGATTCAAATTACAAATGTGCTGCACTATCCAACAATAATTTGAATGGCTGGCAAACTATTCTAGGTTCCAATTGAAAACAGTGTGGATAGCTGAATACAGCCATGGGATCATTATGAATAAAGATACTTTATGAATGAAATCCCAGCCCTATTGAAATCAGTGGTGAAACTTCAATTGACTTCAAAAAGGCCAGGATTTAATCCTAAGTGGGTATTTGAATACCTGCTACTGCCACTTCTAACTGTGGGTAGTTTCAAATTGTTTTCTCTTCTTTCAACATGAAGTCCCTGTATTAAATAGAAAGCATGACATTAATGAAGCAGGGCTTGGGGAATTTACAAGGTAGAGCACTAAAATTAGCTAGCAAGAGGTTGCTGAGAAATATGACCTGGGGTGGAGGAAGATCCAGGGTTGGCAGGAACCTGGTGTGAAGTCCAGCATGACCCCACCACACTCCTCCTGGGTGTTTCCCAATGGAGTATTGCTTATCTCCCTGCTGAGTGGCTTCACCTTTCATATGGGCCTTGCCTTGTAGGTGTCTCAGCTTTCCACTGATGGAAAAAATGTGAAACATGACTTTCTCTCCTCCTTTCCCCTGCCTCTGTTTCCTTTCTCCATCCTCCTAGTCGCTGCCCACTCTCCCTGCTCCCTATTGAGAAAGGGAGTCTGCACTCTTCCCTTGCCTTCCTGGATGCTGGAGAAACAAAGGTAGCTTTGCATTAATCTTTACTTACCCCCGACCCATCTCTCTCTTGCTGTTCTGGACCAACAGTGTTTACAGCAGTAGTAAAAACAACCAGGTGGTAGTACCACTGAAATACCTTATTGGATGGCTACAAGCAGCAGCCAAGACACACAGACTCAGTCCTCTGTTACTGAGAGAAAGGGACTGAAGAAATGAAGAGAGGAAGTGGATATGAAGAACACAGTCCTCTGTAGTCTCCTCACCAAAAATACATTAAGCAGCAACAAAGGCTGCAGGCTTCTGAGAAGTAGCTATGGATCTGGTCAGTTTTACTGCTACTTAAAATTAGAAACAGTTCTGCAGTGAAACAGGCAGGATACTTGATATTTTCTTTCTGCTAGTCCTGCTGGCACTTACCACTGGCCAAGGAAAGTCTGCTGCCTCATCTCAGCTTGGCCCTACACACATCACTTAATAGGGTGGAAGTTGTGGGGGCAAGGACCCAATACAGACTTGATACCAATTCCATCTGATGGTGTATGTGTCTCTGTGCATAATTTATTACAAATATAGCCAATCCTTTCTCTGCTGCTTCATCACTCCTTGTCTTCTCTCCACCAGCAAAAATGATCAAAGATTAACATTTCAAATACACATAACCTGAAGTTCACTGGACTTTTTGAAATGATTAGCACAAGAGTTCTGGAATCATAAGGTGGAATCTTGATGACCTAAAAACTATGACATATGAATTTGCACACATTTGTGGTGACTGTTTCACCAATTTCACCCAATGCTAATAAATACAAATTGATGTGTTAAATCGCTCAGTATGTCAAACCTGCCACCCCAACACTTATCAAAATAAACCCACAGAATGGAAACTGCTGCCAAAGAAGAAATTATGCTAGACAACAGACCCGGACAACTCATATATATACAAAATAGATTTATTGATGTTTTAAGTACTGGTTTCAGGTAGTTCTTGGTGGTCTCTTGGGGATCTCGCTGTATCCTACAAGGGATACTGTACATTTATACTGATACGTATAGTGCTGCAGTTCTAAAATCATTAAGTTATTTTTTCAAAAGGTAATAACTTTTACTGCTTTGGGATATTTTTAATGAGGTTTTGTGTAGCAGTCAATTTTATATGTTCTTTTGCTTTTGCCTCTTTCCACATTCCAGTGAGAATGGCAAACTGAATAAAAGGATAAAAAGATAATTTCCCCAACATGGAATTCAAGGATAAGCCCTAATTATGGAAAACCATCTTAAAACTGCAGTGAGGACATCAAAACCCTAACCCATTTCAAAGCATGAGAATACTGTTGTATATTGTGGTTTCATTTCAACCTTTATTAAAAACGGGATGTTGAGGACTTCAGGCACTGTCCTGATATACAACATTCTTCCATTTTTTAATATATTGTGTGAAAATGTGAACACGGAACATTTTTAAAGTTGCTAAGAATATTTTATACAGCTCTGATTTAAATAATGACGCATTGTAACATGTCAACAGTGCTCAAGTTTCCCTTTAAATACATGGTTGCAATTGAAGTCATTGAGAATTGTACCCATGAATATGAGGGCAAAACTTGACCTTTTACTTGCACCATCAGATCTTCAGCTAGTATAAATCAAAGTAGATGCACTGAAGTCAATGGAGATTTTGTCAGTTTATACTACCTGAGGATCTGGCCAATACATATGTATGTGTGACTTGAATTGCTTTTCCACCCTTCCCCTTTGTACAGAAAGATTCTCTACCACTTCTTGAATTTCTGCACCTTGCTATATAAAGCACCACTGCATTATGGTGGCAACATGGTAGTGTTCCTAATTTTGCACATCCAGCATTACTGACATGGAGGAGCAGGGGCAGCTGTGTCACTAGCTGTAACTAATAATATGAGTCCTGTAATACCAGTTTTCAGTGTAATACTAGACTGACGGGGGAGACAATACAAGCACAAAAGAAGCAGATAGAGCAGCATTCAGTGCTAGTAATAGAAGGGAATTGTAATTCTAGTTACTTGCTTCTTAATCAAGTCTTGCCCATTCTACATAATATAGTGACTCATTACACTCTGGAGTGTGACAAACTTTTAAGACACAAGAAAGAAGCTTGACTTGGTTTCCCTCCCCTCCCCCCAGATTGGTTCTAACTCTGTATACTTTCCTTGGATTCCCTTCTGACATTAGCTGGGTTGAAGTTTCAAAGAGAGGCTTGGGGAATGGGAGAGGCCTTTATGAGTGGGCATCACCTGTCGCTCTCTCTAAGGGAAGCTGCAACATTTGTGTGTGGATGGCCCTGGATGCATTAATACTTATTGGATTTTCCTTCACAATTTGGTTTCATCCCAATCCTTTGCTACAGTACATAGACAAATGTATTTAGATCATTCTTCAAATTTTAGTCTATTAATTGCTTTAGAAGTTTTTATACTACTACTGCCTTAACAAAATTGTGATTTTTCCATGCATTTTCCTTCCTAGTAGGAGCACAGATACAATAAAAAAAAAAAAAACTATTTATTAGAAAATGCACAAGTATAGGTATTCTTTATCTGTAATGTCTTTTTTCATCATAAATGTTTGCAATCATACAACTATGAAATAAGCGATAAAAGAGCAGCTTAGATTCAATATGAGTGGTGACAATGTATGAATTTTGGGGTGGGGTAAAAGGGAGATTTTTTTTTATTTTACTGAATTACTGTCTTCAATTCTCTTAAAGCAAAAACATTTAAAACTAAAAATGTTAAAAATATTTCTTCATCTTTTGCACAGCAATGTGTAATGTAAAGTCATCTGATTAATTAGACAATGTCATTTCTATACATGTGAAACCCAGGCAGGACAACAAATATTGAACTGTATGCCATATAGTTATACTCTTTGAGCTTGCAGAGAACTCAAGTCAAATCTGATTATTTGTAAAGTTTGCATGACTAATACTTTACCGAACACCAAAAAGAAAATCAGAGAAGGATTATCCTTTTTCCATTTAAGAACTGATTAACAGATCAGACATAAATGCAGTAGAAATAAGTACGTTTCCTATATTTCAAAAATGTCTGTTTACAGAGTGTTATTTGTATAGTAACTTTGCAGTAAGAAAACCATATTGTAGTATCTAAAAATCTGACGTGATACAGTAAATAAAATGTATCAGTCAAGATATTTGAGTTCTAGACTTCCATCTATAGCTTAAGGGTCACAGATCTACTAAAACACAACTGAAATCCACAGCAACCCTCTAAACACTTTTTTGCCATGCTGTCAGATTTTAAATGGTTCCTTGATTGATGATACAACAGAGCTAGTTTGGGATGGAAAATAGTAGTGGCTGAATTTAGTTACAAGGCTTCATTGTGCTTTATCAGACATTTTCTTGATTCCTGAATTTTATCCCTCTCTAAAACCTAGGCATTATGTGTCTGGTGCTTATCAATACACCATTATTTAAATTTAATTCCTCTTCATCTGAAAACATTCTGAACATCTTTTTACAGTTTTGATGAAAACATTTAATTATGACAAGTGTTGTGTTTATTTTTATTTTTCTAATTGGCCCTAAGATTGCTGTGGTCACCCCTATTTTCCTGTTGCAAAAATGGTACTTATTCCTTAATTAGTCTCTTGTGTCTTCCACACATACTGTACAGTACAATGCAGGGGCTGGTGAACTGTGCTTCTGTGGCCCTTGAATGTAGATTATACAACATGACCCTCTTTGCATTTGAAAACAATAAGACTATATCAATTATGCAGTTTAGGTGTGCTAGGGAACTTAGCAGCCAATAGATTTCTACCAGAGCTGCAAGAAAATGTTCCCTAGGCATTCAGACTATCTGAAATTCAAATCTCTATACATTCCACTGAAAAAGGCCCATATGATCATTAATTTCTCTGAGTTAGGTTCACAAAGAGCAAACCTAAGAAATAGCAACAATTGCATTGAGTTGCTAGAGGAATTTAAGTTGCTGTGACCACAAAAACTAATAAAATCTTTTGGTACAAATCAAAACCATAATGCAGCTTTCAAACTCATTATTATTTATTAAGGCCCCTTATTATGCTTAGAATTGTACATGGAGGATAAGAGGGTCAGTGCTAAGAAGGGATTTGAATAAAGGATGCTGTTTATTTCGGTGTGAAATTCACCCTCTTTACAGAAAGACTGCATAAACATAAGTCCTGCATAAGTCCAAGGGGAGAGATGTACTTCCAAAATGTACGATGGAAGGGGAGGATGGAAGTTGAAAAGGTATGAGTGGGACAAGGATACAGTAGAAGCTGTAAGAAGGATTGGTTGGAAAGAGATAAGGAAAGAATGAGAGCAAACCAAACCAAAGGTGGAGTTTTGAAGTCTTGAAGATGAGGGAAGTTATATAACAGTCTGAAAACACACACAAAAAAACCTTTCTAGAATATGAAAAAAGGATATACACCATATGTATAATCAGACATCATGCAGCAGTCCTTGTGAACAGAACAATAATTATTAAAGCCAAACATGCCAACATAAGTACCACTGTTATGTCTATCATGCCATTTCATGAGACTTTTTACCTAAGTATTACGCACACATCAAAAAATTAAACAAAAAAAGATAATGACAAGGATATATTCCTGAGGGATCATAAACATAATTGTGCACCCAAAACCTTGTTAAAAAGAAACATCATTGGTTATAAGAAGTACAAAAATGGAGAAAGATATTATATATTAAAATAAGATAACAGTCTCTCATAATGAACAATAATGGTAGGTAATAGAGAGAAGCAAAAATCAGAATTTCCATCTTGTGTGAAATTCTAATGTTTCAATATTTGATTTTATCCCTAATTGGGATGAAAAGATGTAATATTAATTCCCAACCCTGAACTGAAATTTCCAAATAATTTCAATTTGAAAATGTTTTGACATTCCCAAATTGAACTGTGGTTGAACTGTATCTAAACATATATGCAGTTCAGTTGTAGTTCCAAGTTCATCATCAGAAGCAAGCTCCCTCAGACAATGCACATTAACTCAAAGTGGCACCAGATCTTGCCGGAACAACAGATGCAAAACCTCCAGACATATCCCCACTGCTACAATGATCAACACCCCTTACAACACACCTTTCAAAATCCACAGATTTTACACATGCCTATCACAATACATGGTTACCTCATCCAGTGCACTAAATGCCCCAGTAACAACTACCTGGGTGAAATAGTCACTGTGCTTTCAGCTGAACTCATATAAGAACACGATAAAAGACAAAAACACCCTATCACTCATGGATGAACATTTTTCACAAAGTGATCATTCACAAAGTTCAACATATAAGTCCTCATCTTCAAAGGAAATCTGGGAGCTTAAATTCTCACACTTCTTATCAAACTGTCTGTACTGGGCTATCTTGATTATCACTTCAAAAGTTTTTTTCTCTTACTTAATTGGCCTCTCAGAGTTGTTAAGACAACTCCCACCTGTTCATGCTCTCTGTATGTGTGTATATATATCTCCTCAATATATGTTCCACTCTATATGCATCCGAAGAAGTGGGCTGTAGTCCACGAAAGCTTATGCTCTAATAAATTTGTTAGTCTCTAAGGTGCCACAATTACTCCTGTTCTTTTTGCGGATACAGACTAACACGGCTGCTACTCTGAAACCATTCATAACTCTGTTAGACACTAAAAATCATGGACTGAAGAGGCACATGGGATTTATGGCTTCTTGCAACAATCTGTAAACCACTAACCCCTTCTTTTTGTCCTATGACTGCAGAGGTGTTAACAGGCCACTCTACTTTGAATGGTCTGTTGGAATATATGTTAACTACTTATGCCAAACAATCTATTCCACCTTGCATACCTTTCCCAGCTCTGAAGAAGAGCTCTACATAAGCTTGAAAACTTGTCTCTCTCACCAAAGGAAGTTGTTCAAGTAAAAGATATTACCACACCCATCCAGTATCTAAACATTTCATTATGAGTCAATTTGACATGAAACTTCATCTACTTGTGGTAATGCAGTGACTCGTGGGAGTTGTAGTTTGGATGCCTCCTGACTTCATTCTCTCCTATTGGCCAGGCTACCAGCCCAGAGTACATCTCCTATGATGCACCCACAGTCATGTCTCCTATGATTCTTCATCTGGCTTGCTCAGAAGGAGTGCATCATGGGAAATACAGTCCAGCAAAGGAGCCCAATCCACAGGGCTGAAGAGATGAACGAGGCACCCAAACTACAATTGCCACAATGTGCCATGACATCTTAGGCCAGGGATCGCGGCTCATCAGGGAAATCTGCTGGCGGGCCAGGCCGGTTTGTTTACCTGCAACATCTGGAGGTTCAGCCAATTACTGCTCCCACTGACTGTGGTTCGCCGTTCCAGGCAAATGGGGGCTGCGGGAAGTGGCATGGACCGAGGGGTGTGCTGGCCACCACAGCCCCCATTTTTTCCTCAGGGAAAGAACACAACATAATTTCATCCTAAACTTTCCAGCTGCCTTTCTCCAAATCCAATTCTTAAAAAGTGGCATATAACCTAATACTCTTTCCCATTGGTATGATACACCTTTGACATCCCTGGCAGTGTGAAGTATCTATTGTCAGAGTTTGAAAGCTGAACAGGTCATCAACACAATACATACTGATGTCAAAGTATTGATTTTTGGTTGAGGTACTGCATGCACTTGAAAACTCTAGTCTGATAGATTCTGAGAAACTCTATGAAACAGATGCCTGAAGGATATGGGCTTACAGAAGCTTTCCAAACCAGTCAGAACTACAAAACCTGAGACTACAACCATGTTGAGATTCCAGATCTTAGGCTATTCTTAATTAATTTCATTGTTCCTTTCAGTCCTTTTTCTTTAAAATCTGCCAAAACAGGGCACCATGTAAGTTTTTGCTGACAGTTTAGGACACTTCCTGTCCCCTCTGCTCCCAAAGAAGTACTTTCCTGTGTGTTATCTTAGTGATCTTAAGACAAGGCTTTGCACAACCTTACATCATTCAATTCCTTGTCCTAGTGTCTTTCTTCTTGAGCTAGGAGGGAAATGCAGTTCTGCAAAGATATTATACTTGGGGGCAAATTCTGAGCTCCTTTTTTCATAGACTCCAAGGCCAGAAAGGACCACTGTGATCATCTAGTCTGATCTCCTGTATAACACATTATTCCCCAAAATAATTCCTAGAGCAGATCGTGATTTAAAAAATCATCAGTGATGGAAAATCCATCACAACCCCTCATGAACTGTTCCAATAGTTAATTATTCTCACTGTTAAAATGCACCTTATTTCCAGTTTGAATTTTTGTAGCTTCGACTTCCAGCCATTAGATCATGTTATATCTTTATCTGATAGATTCAAGAACCCATTATTAAATATTTGTTCCCCATACAGGTACTTAATTAAGTCACCCCTTAATCTTCTCTTTGCTAAAGCTACATTGATTGACCTCCTTCAGTCTGTCACTGTTTTATAATTCTTTAATCATTCTCGTGGCTCCTCTCCGAACACTCTTCAATGTATCAACATCATTCTTGAATCATGAACACCAAGACTGGACACAGTATTTCAGCTCCAGTCATGCCGGTGCCAAATACAGAAGTAAAATAACCTTTGTACTCATACTCAAGAATCCCGTTTATGCATCCAAGGATTGTGTTAGCTCTTTTGGCCACAGCGTAACACAGGGAACTCATGTTCAGCTAATTATCCACCAAGACTTCCAAAGTCGCTGCTTCTCAGGATAGCATTCTCCATCCTACATCCTTTGTTCCTGGATGTATACCTTTATATTTAGCCACATTAAAATACACAGTGTTTGCTTGTGCACAGCTTACTAAGCAATACACTTCACTCTGTGTCTGACTTCTTTATTATTTACCACTTCCCCAATTTTTGTGTCATCCACAAGTTTTAGGAGTGGTGATTTTATGATTTCTTCCAGGTCGTTTATAAAAATATTAAATAGAATAGGGCCAACAACTATCTCTGTGGGACCCCACTTAGAAACACATCAATTGATGATGCTTCCCTGTTTACAATTACATTTTGAAATCTATCAGTTAGGCAGATTTTAATCCATTTAATGTGTGCCATGTTAACTTATTATCATTCTAGTTTTTTAATCAAAATGCAATGTGGTACCAAGTCAAATGACTTATAGAAGTCAAAGGTAAAAATTGTTGATGTACTTAACCAAAAAAGATCAAGTTAGTTTGACAAGATCAATTTTCCCTAAACCCATGTTAACTGTCATTAGTTATATTATCCTCCTTTTAATAGAGTACCATGTGAGCTGTTCCATTATCTTGCCCAGAATCAATGTCAGACAGAGAGGCCTACAGTTATCTGGGTCAACCTATTTACCCTTTTTAAGTATTAGCACATTATTAGCTTTCTTTTAGTCTTCTGGAATTTCCCTGGTGTTCCAAGACTTATTGAAAATCAGTATTAATGGTTCAGCAGGTTCCTCTGCCAGTTCTTTTTAGAGCTCTTAGATGCAAGTTATCTGGACATGCTGATTAGACAAATGTCTAATTTTAGTAGCTGCTGTTTAACATCCTTCTGGGATACTAGCAGAATGGAAAAAGTGTTATCACATGATATATCTACATCATCTGTTTTCCCCCAAATACAGAACAGAAATATTCATTCAACACAACTGCCTTTTCTGCATTATTATTGGTAATTGTAAGATTTCAATCTAGTAATGGACCAATACCTTGTTATGGTTCTTTTTGTTCCTAATATACTTTAAAAAATCATCCTTATTTTCTTTAACTCTACTGGTCATTGATGTCTCCTTGTGTCCCTTTGCTTCCCTTATCAATTTTCTGTATTTCCTAGCTTCTGGTTAATATTGATTACTATCAACTTCCCCTTTCTCTCATGTATATTATAGCTTCCTTCACTTATCCCCTAAACCAGGCCTTTTTAAAAACAAAAAACAAAAAAAAAACAATATGACCTTCTTCCTTGATTGTGGCTTTTTGGGCATTAGGGGGTGTGTTCTTAAACAATTCCCAATTATATATATTTTTTTCAGATTAAATTCTTCCTCCCAGCTGATCTGCCTCAGAATTGTTTTCAGCTTTGTGAAACTGTCCTTATTAAAGTACCAAGAACATGTACTGGTTGTCTGGACTTTGTTCTGTTTGCACAATATAAATGTTATCAAGTCATTTTCACAGGTATCTGAGCTGCCATTAATTTTTAGTTCTGTTATCAGTTCCTCTATATCTGTTAGGACAGGTCTAATTAAAAAAATCCACCAGGTTGGCTTCAACACTTTTTGAGTTAGGAAATTGTAATCTATAATATTTATAAATTCCAAGAATGTTTTACCCGTGGCAGTATCAGACCTCCTACATATGTCACACAAATTGAAGTCCCCTCGATCATACAGCTTTTTTCCCTACATATTATAGATAGGTTTGTGTGGAGGTGGTCTGTTCCCTAGCATGCTTTGGTGGTCTATAGCAGTCACCAACTACTACCCCATACTGTGCTTTATCTGTTAGGACATTGATCCATAAGCATTCAAGATCATTTTCATAAGAGTTATCAGTACTCAGACATGGCTATTGCAATTTTTGACACAGAGTGCTACTCCCCTTCCCCTTTTGCCCATTCAATCTTTCCTAAACAGTTGCTCACCATTAATTTTATTCCAGTCATGAGAATTATCCCACCAGGTTTCAGTAATATCAACTAGATCAAAATGATGCTAATAAATGAACAATTTCAATTCCTCTTGTTTGTTACTCAGGCTGCTAGCATTATTATATAGTCAATTAAAATATTATTTTCTTCATGTTCTTTGGTCTCTTGATTAATTTTGTTTTCAAGATTTCGATTTTGTGTTGAGTGCTCATATCTTCCCTATTTTTACCCTCCTCTTTTGTTATTAGTTGAACCCCTTCCTTATATTCTAGCCACTCCCCCCCAGAAGATTGGCCCTCATTCTACTCAAGTGGAGTTCATCCAAATATACAGCCCCCCTCTCCCCAGAGAAGGTGGACCAGTGTTCCACAAAACCAAAACCTTCCACTCTACACCATTTATCTAGCCAGCAGTTTGATTCAGAACCTTCCGCTTTTTGTCTCCTTTGTTCTTGGGATAGGAAGGATCTCAAAGAAGGCTGTTTGCACATTCTTCTTTAGCATATTTCTGAGTTCCCTGAAGTAATCTATTATCTGGAAGATATCCTGCAATGCAGCATGACTAGTGTTGACATGAACCATCACCAATGGATCCTTTTCCATCGACTTCAAAAGCCTTGAGAGTGATATCTCATGTCTTGGCTCCAGGAACGCAGCACATCATCCTGTTGTCTGCCTGTCCCTTGCAGAATGTTCTTTTGATTCTTCTGAGTATTGAATTCCCAATGATCATCTATCTTCTTTTGGTGAACTCTTTGTGGACAAGTTTGATTTTCTTACAGGTTGGGCTGAGCTGCTAGCCACAGGTGTGTTCTGTATATCTCTCCATTCCCCTGGACCAGCTGGATCTTGAGGGATATCTTCCACAGTTTCCATGCTAAAAACCTGGTATCAATTGGAAACTTCTAGCTATGTGGAATACCACCCAGTCCCCTTCTCGCTAGTTGCCACAGCCTGCCCAGCCTCATCTGTCTCCAGCTGTGCAGAATGCCATTATGCCCTCTTGCCTCCGTAGGTTATGAATTGTCAGGCCTCCTTCACTCAACCCTTATTCAATCAAATTCACACTAACTTCGAGAGTAATAACTAAACTAAGACCTCAACATTTGACACTTACAGGATCCAAAGAAGGCTCTGTACAGTCCTGCTCAACAGTGACAGTGTTTTGGTCCCTATGCAATACTTCAAAGGGTGGAAAATCAGGAGTATGTTTGTTACTATTTAAGAAAAATCACCATCTCCCTATTGTTACCACACAGTGATATTTACCACATTGTGTCTCGGATGCTTATGTGTGCTAATTGTGGCTAAATGGTGAGTACTGTATGAGGGTATGGAGGATCCACAAAACTCCAATGCAGATAGGAAAAAAGGGAAAAAAAAGCTATTTCTCAACTGCCTTGTTACTTGCCAATATTCCATCTGTGCTCCTCTGAAAGTCAGCATGTAGGAGGCCTCAGCACAGTGGTGGCCCCAAATCATGGTGGTTATAACTCACTCTGCATTACAACAGTGCTTTGGAGAGAGCCCAGCAGTGGAAGAACTAGGGAGCAGGTGAAAGCAGAAACATCCACTTCCATCTCCTGCCCCTTCCCCATGCTAGGGACCAGCAGTGGCAGAACACACCCTTGTGTCAAGGTTTTTCAAGGATTTTTCTCCTCTTACATTTAAAAGCACAGTGTGGTGACTTTGTTTTCTGCTCTGGCTAGATGATCCATACCCTTGCCCTTTAAACAATACCCGATGAGCAGCAGAAGAGTCTCAGAACGAAAGGCATAAAGTGTGGAAACAGGAGATGTCAATGCCACCATCTGCCTCACCTCAGTGGGAGCTGCTATCTTCTTTCCCTCTCTTCCCCACTAGCACATCAGCAGCCGAATTGCCTCAAAATTGGGACCACGCAGTGTTGGAGCATTCCCAGCTGCTTATTCCCACTCATTCTGTCTGTGGGGCCACTGATGTCACCTTTTAAATTAATAGGGTGAGGTGAGGGGCATCTAACATGGGGTAAAAAGCTCCATAGTCCAAATTCCCTGTTTTTAAGAAAAATTGTATTTCATCCAAATGACTACAAAATAAAGGAAGTAACTATAATCAGCAAAGTATGCCCCTGGGCTAATACCGGCTTCCAAATCAGGGAAATGTAGTGAGTAACCTAAAAGAACAGAAGCAGAAAAATCCCAAAGCTGGTGATGCTCTGCAGAAGAAAGAAAGAAAGACATATTACTGTATCAGGCAGCATGTTTACATGCTGGAGCTTCTGTTTGTGGCCTTCTCACACAATTATTTGCAATGAGTATTTTAATTGGAAAATGCATTCCCCCAATTGGCCTCATTTTCAGAGAAGCTGAGTACCCACAACTCCAACTAGATTCAAAGAGAATTAAGGGCGCTCATCACCTTCAGAAATGCAGCCAGCATAACATTGATGGATAACACTGCCGGCTGTTTAAATAGCTTAACTGCATAAACAAGTAATACATTTAATAAAATAACAGCATTACTGTATCACAATAAAAAAATATCTTCACTATCTTGTCACCAGAAAAATTCAAAGATCTTGATGAGATCAAATTCAGACTGGAAAAAAGGCATATTTTTTTAAATAGTGAGGGTAATTAACCACTGGAACAATTTACCAAGGGTCATGGTCAATTTTTAAATGAAGATAGCAGGTTGTTCTAAAAGATCTGCTCCAGGAATTATTTTGGAGAAGTTCTATGGCGTGTGTTATACAGGAGCTCAGACTAGATGATCACAATGGTCCTGTCTTGCCTTGTAATATATGACTAGATGAGCCTTCACAAACTGAATTATAAATTCACAATGTATTTGCATCAGAAATGTTAGCATATTTTATCCCATCAGTGAACAGAAACAATGCCATACTTGCTTCTCTGACTTCTCCCAACTAACTTCATAAGGAATCCCATAGATGTCAATGCTCAAATTCCTGTTGACTTCAATAAGAGCAGAATCAGGCCTGAAGCAATTAAAACCAGTCTGATTTATGTAGATTTAAAGGGATATATTTTCCCCATATTTTCCTTATTTGTTATTCTTCTGAGGTTAAATACTGAAGAATGTGTAGGTAAGTCTTAAAAAAACAACTTCTAAAGGAAGCTTTTATATATTTCAATAGTTGGTGAAGTTCTACATTATGCAAACTAATTCAGTGCAAGAACAACACTGGATATAACAAAGCAGGGCACAGATTATTGGAGTGTAAAGGATACATTTTTTTTATTTCAGAAAGTGGAGAAAGTTACTAGTGGAGAGGTTGTTCTAGATTTGATTTTGACAAATAGAGAAGAATTGGTCAAGAATTTGAAAGTGGAAGACAACTTGGGTGAAAGTAATCATGAAATGATAGAGATCATCATTCTAAGGAATGGTAGGAGGGAAAACAGCACAATAAAGATAATGGATTTCAAGAAGGCAGAGTTTAGCAAACGGGAATTGGTAGATAAGATCCCATGGGAAGCAAGTCTAAGGGGGGAAAACAGTTCAAGTGAGTTGGCAGTTTTTCAGGGACATTATTAAGGGCACAAGAGCAAACTATACCATTGTGTAGGAAAGATAGGAAGTATGGCAAGAGACCAACCTGGCTTAACCAGGAGATCTTCAATTATCTGAAACTCAAAAGAGATTCCTACAAAAAGTGGACACTAGGTCAAATTACAAAGGATGAATATAAACAAAGAACAGAAGTATGTAGGGACAAAATTAGAAAGGGCAAGGCACAAAACAAGATCATACTAGCTAGAGACAAAAAGGATAACAAGAAAACTTTCTACAAATACATTAGAAGCAAGAAGATGACCAAGGACAGGGTAGAACCATTACTCAAGGAAGTGGGAAAAGCAATAACAGAAAAAGTGGAAATGAAGGAAATGCTAAATTACTTTTTTGTTTCAGTTTTCACCAGAAAGGTTAGTAGCATCAGAGGATCAGAGGCTAATATAGGGAAAGAACAAGTTAAAAATGACTTAGACAAGTTAGATGTCTTCAAGTCACCAGGGCCTGATGAAATGCATCTGGGAATACTCAAGGAGCTGACTGGGGAGATATCTGAATCATTAGTATCTTCAAAAAGTCGCAGGAGAGATTCCTGAGAACTGGAAAAGGGAAAATATAGTGCCCATCTATAAAAAGGGGAATAAGGACAACCCAGGGAATTACAAACCAGTCATCTTAACTTCAGTACCCAGAAGATAATGGAGCAAATAATTAAGCAATCAATTTGCAAACACCTAGATGATAATAAGGTGATAAGTAACAGTCAGCATGGATTTGTCAAGAACAAATCATGTCAAACCAACCTAATAGCTTTCTTTGATAGGGTAACAAGCCTTGTGGAGAGGGGGGAACCAGTAAATGTGGTATATCTTGATTTTAGTGAGGCTTCTGATACTCTCTCGCATTACCTTCTCATAAACCAAGTAGGGAAATGCAACCTAGATGGAGCTACTATAAGGTGGATGCATAACTGGTTGGAAAACCATTACAGAGAGTAGTTATCCATGGTTCACAGTCAAGCTGGAAGGTCATATCAAGTGAGATCCAGTAGGGATCAGTTCTGGGTCTGGTTCTGTTCAGTGATTTAGATAATGGCATAGAGAGTACACTTATAAAGTTTGCAGATGATACCAAGATGGGAGGATTTGCAAGTGTTTTGGAGAATAGGATTATAATGCAAAATGATCTGGACAAATGAAGAAATGGTCTGAAGTCAATAGAATGAAATTCAATACTGACAAATGCAAAGTACTCGACTTGGGAAGGAACAATCAGTTGCACACATACAAAATGGGAAATGACTACCTAGGAAGGAGTACTGCGAAAAAGGCGTGGGGGTCACAGTAAATCACAATCTAAATATGAGTCAGCAGTGTAACACTGTTGCAAAAAAAGAGAATATCATTCTGGGAAGTATTAGCAGGAGTGTTGTAAGCAAGACACGAGAAGTAATTCTTCCGCTCTACTCCACACTGATTAGGCCTCAAATGAAATATTTTGTCCAGTCCTGGGAGCTACATTTCAGGAAAGATATGGACAAATTGGATATAGTCCAGAGAAGAGCAACAAAAATTATTAAAGTTCTAGAAAACATGACCTATGAAGGAAAATTGAAAAAAAAATGGATTTGTTTTGTCTGGAACATAGAAGACTGAGAGGGGACATGATAACAGTTTTCAAATAAATAAAAGGTTATTACAAGGAGAAGGGAGAAAAATTGTCTTCTTTAACCTCTGAAGATAGGACAAGAAGCAATGAGCTTAAATTGTAGCAAGAGCGATTTAGGTTGGACATTAGGAAAAACTTCCTAACTGTCAGGTAGTTAAGCACCAGAATAAATTGCCTGGGAGGTTGTGGAATCTCTGTCAATGGAGATTTTTAAGAGCAGGTTAGACAAACACCTCATCTAGATAATACAGTATTTAGTCCTGCCTTCAGTGCAGGGGACTGGACTAGAAAACCACTCAAGGTCCTTTCCAGTCCTACAGTTGTATGATTCTATATTCTGATGTGAAATACAGTAAAATAATCTATAAGGGCAGCTACCTGCTTCCACAAATACCTTAAGCACAACAGAGGAAGACTAGATTGTGGTGTTTTTTTGTTTTTTTTTTGTTTGCTTTTTTTCCAGGGTACAGAGCTCACCAAATCATAATTTAGCTGAGGAATATCGAAAGTACTTGGGTGTGGTGGTGGAGGGTGGAGATATAGGCCCAATCCTGCAACCACTTACACGCTTGAGGTCATTGTGACTAGTTTTGTGTGAAAAGTTACCCACATGTATAAGAATATGCAGGACTTCATCCTTTATTATTACTTTTAATATAGTTCCAAATTATGCTAGCCACTTTCTATTGTAATCTGCAGTGTTGAGTGGCCTCAACTCCCTTTGATTTTTATTCAAGTTGAAGGTGATCATTAAAGGAATGGGGGCAGTTGGGGACTCCTATGATTGCTATGGCAGGGAGCCAACCCCCCATTCTTATAGCCCACCTTAACCCTCTTACGAAGGGGGGGTGGATGGTAAGGTCCTGGCAATGGATTTGTTGGAGGGACCTGGAGGGAAAAAGAGGGGTATATATCAGGGGTGAAAGTGTGCCGGTATGGTAAGAACCCACACCGGCCCATACACAGCCCACATTAAAGCGTTGCCTCCCCTGTCGGCAGGGCCGTCAAAGGGGGGGGGCGGGAATGGCAGCGACATTAAAGCGCTGCCACGGCAAAGGGCCCTGCAGCACTTTAATGTTCTGCCCCATTGCCCCCCCCTCCCCCCGCGCAGCCTCCGAGCCCCGGTGATTTAAAAGGGCCAGAGGCTCTGGACGCTGCTGCCGCTAGCACAGCAGCAATGTCCGGAACCCAGGTCCTTTAAATCAACACGGGTGCGGGCCAGCCGGCCTGAAAGGGCTGGTTGGGGGATGCTAACCCCCAGCCCCGCCTCCTCCACTGGAGCCCCTCCCCCCATCCCCATACCGGTAAGTAGCCCAACTTACTTTCATCTCTGATATAATATATATATATATATATATATATATATATATATATATATATATATATGACACTCAGTTTATCATGGACTCTCTATAGAGTTGATTAATTATACAAGTTCAGCTATTCTAAACAGACAAAATAAAATATAAAATATTTGTTCATGGCAGAAATGATACATTCTACATTTAATATTTTTCCAACAAAGCCATTCATTTTGCCCATCAAAAAAATTCACATTGGTCTGGCTAAAGTTAAATAAAATACAGGATTAAGTATTTAAAAAATGAGTTCCTCAGACTTTAATTTGTATTAATGCTCCCTTTTAAAAAATTTTGACAGAATTCCATTCATAATGAAATGTTCAGAGGTAATTATTTCTCTTTCTTCTCTGTGAATTATGAGAATTATTTATATACTCAATCTTAATATCATAGCTTCATTGCCTAAAAGAAAAAATCCACAGGATATGAATCATTCAGAGAAAGAATTAAAATCTTTTCTTCTGTTTTAAATAAAAAAAAGATGAAAAGATTTCTAATGACATAAAATCCACATTGCTGCAGGCTCTGCTTGCAAATCAGAGGTATTGCTATGTAACTCAAAGCTACTGGTTAATACTTCTAGTCTCTTGCCTGTAAAGCTATAAACTGCAATGCTGTAATGATTAGTTAATGAAATAGTGGAGTGATAATGAGGCCATAGAAAATGTAAGTTAAATTATTAATTAAAAAAGGTAAAGAAAAAGTAATGAAAGTAGCAAGCTACATGGCCCTTTTTGTCAAAGTATGGTCAAAAGATAAAAACCCAACAGCAGTTTAGCACCTCGCTTTCAGCCTGCGGTCATGTTGTAATGAAACTCCTGACATTACAAATACATTCATTTGACAGTTGTTCTCGCTCATAAAATAATGGGTCATGCACAAAGCTTATTACAAATTGCAGATAAGCTGTAAAACCCATAAAAATTTCTACTGACATTTATTACCAACAAGTAGCTTGAGGATGTTGATACATATTGATAACAGTCTGCTTTGTGACATTTTGAAAGTTTACTCATAATTCACTTGCAGAACATGCAAAAAAAAAAATTACCGTGTCTTCCAGTCATTAAGGCATATTGCAACAGGTATCCACGGTTTTCAAAAACAGGGATTATTTTCTTTTTGTCATTTTCCTTCTTATATAAAGAGAGGTTTTTTTACCCCTGAAAGATACTACTCTTCTAACAAGTAAACAATGGATAAGTGCTCATGAGTAAACTGATTAACTATAGCTATAATTGGAGCTGGCTGTATAAAAATATTAATTCAGTAGAGATAAATACTATGAATATAAAGATATTGAAGTTCCTCTAAAGCATGAGAGGAAAAATGTGTCTGTAATGCCGATAAAACCCACTTTATCTATGTCAGGAAATCTTAACTAGGCATCATTACCTAGACCACCTATCATTTGTATTCAGGCTTCCAAATAAAGACTGTGTTCCAAACAAATTACTGTTTACAGTATAGACTCACTACCTTCACTGGGAACAGATCATAGTCCCGTGATGATGTTCTGTACAGCTTGAGTTCAGTTCTCAGCTGTTCTTAGTTTACATTCAGCACAGTTTGGTGGACAATAGGAAGGGCTCTAAACTCTTCTGCTCCATTGAACCGGGGGGTGTTTTGGCTGCTCTATATTTCCCTTGCTACAGCCAACCAAGCATTCTGTCTTGCCCTTTATTACCCCAGGCACACCCCTTTGCAGGAGATCTGGGTTCCATTTCCAGCTCTTTCACTGATTTTCAGTGTAACCTTGGGCAAATCATTTCATCTTACTGTGTTTCTATGCCCTCTCCCCTTTGTCTTCTCTGTTTACTTTGTAAGCTCTTTGGAAAAGGGACTGTTTTTACTATGTGTTTGTACAGCTCTTAGCACACTGGGTTTGTGGTCAATTAACTATTTTTGATAACATTTTCAATAAAAAGCTTAGAAAAAGTATTGAAAAAAATATATATAACAACAAACAAACCAGCTCCACTTCAAAAACTTTGAAATGAAAACAACTTTGAAATTTCCAGGTCTTTTGTGAAAATAAGTTTTCAGTTTTTGGACAGCGCTTATGTTTAAGCACCTGAACAAATTTTGTTTGAAATGCTGAGCACTCATCTCCAGTTGACTGGAATAAAAGAATCATGGAGAACATGGAGCCCTATGTATTTACTATCATAAATGCTGCAACTCACAGTTTTGCACTGCAGTGTTCAGTCTGTTATATTCCCTCACACATCTGAAAGTTAGAAGAAACCTGTATGTATTACATTCAGGCCTGTCATCTCAGGGCTAAATGAATTCAGCAGCACAACACGGCAATTTATGCATTATGTGTTAATGGCCTGTAAACAATTATAATCAATGGAATTATACCTGGGAGGAATTTGGGCCTGGAAGTGCAAAAGTTAAATTCTTTTCAGCATAAACTGTGAAATATATTTGGAAATAAATGTTTAAATGGTTTGCAGTACAAACTTAATTTTCAGACACATTTCACAGTTTATTCATGCTGGGAAATTCTTAATCCTTTAACTTTCAGAGACCTGGACTGAGCAAATGGGTTTATTTTCCATTAAATAACATGAAAAATACTGAAGCAAGATCTTTTCTGTCACAGATGAAACTGATATATTTACAATAGGTCTCATTGTACCAATCCATACATTTGTTTATGGTCTCCACTTTCTACAGGAAATGTCACAGATCCACAGGATGTCCTTGAGCATTATATTTTGCATTTGGATCTTTGATTTAGCTGATGAAAGATATATAAAACTACATTTACTCAGACAACTCCCTAGTGGCTCTACATCCATAAAGTCCTAGAAATGAGTGTAAATTATTCTAGTGAGCATATTGTGTGAATTATGATCAATAGCTTGCCTCAGAAGTCTCCTTTCAGATATTTGTCCCCAAACACCAATTGGTGGACAAAACATTCCTGATTTTGGAGATCTATCAATACATGCACCACATTTTTTACAAGTTAGAAGAACACCAATAAAACAAATCTTTGGGGTTACAGCTAGTGTAGTGGAGAGACATCATTCTGTATATCAATAGGCATTAGTCGAGCACATATATTCTTAAAACCAGTGGTATTGAGGCCCATCTAATATATTTTCTGACAGAACTTTTTCTGCTTGCTTTAAAATAAAGAGAAAGACCTAAAAAATATTAAAGCATTTTTATGAGAAAGCATTTTTTTCAATAATTTTGTTTACAAGCACCATTTTAAAAAGTTCTTCCAGTTAACAACATTTTGTTTCACATCAATTTTTATCAGTCAGATAATCAGTCAGAAAAAGAGAACTCTACTGATTGGGATGAATTATTCCGGTCACTTATGCTGTTGGATGTATATTCATCATTAGTTAGAACCACTACTGCTCCTTAGCCTGTAGTATACTCCTTTTCAGAAGATTGACTTGTTAAAAAAACTAAATCAGAAAATGATCACCACATGTAGAACTTGCTATTAGTCAAATCTTACCAAATGAGGGATGTCTATTTTTAAAACATTTTTCCTGAGTTACTAAATCTTCCTTTAAAAATCATCTGATCTAATTTTCTCCCTTCCCCCCAAGGATTCATGTTTACTTATACAACTGGAAATATTCAAGACTGTGGCTATATCACTGATATTTGAGCATAATAATCCACAGTAACACTCCAATTCAGCAAAATATTTAAACAATAGTAATTCCGTTGAAAGCAATACAGTCTGTTGTGTGCTGGATCCCATGTGCTCCTAAGACAACCAGATCTCAGCAGAGCTGGGTCACTATTCCTAACTCTGGGTCAATACAGCACATTCCCAGGTGCAGAGTTTGTATCTGCCCCTCTTCCTTAGTATATGACGCACCACAGTCCAGCCATCTTGGACCCCAAAATCAGATCCAAGCTTAACCCCCAGTTGCTATATGTGTTTCCTCAGAGTTCCACCTTGCAGTTGGCAATGAGCATCTTTATTAACCCATTCAGGGACATGTGGCAAGCAAGTAAGGTGCACAAGCTTAGCAAAAGAATTTCTTAACCACAGTTACATTTACTCTTAAGAAAGCACTATAGAGTTATAGATCTTCACCAAAAACACAACAGTCCTGAGATGCATCTCTCCTTAATCTGATCTTATCCCTTCTGGGAGCTCGAGGCCTGGTCAGCATTTCAGGTGCCTCTCCTGCATTCTCTCACCAGTCTAGTCTTATGGCTTCTGGCAGTGGATTGCCACCCCTCTCACAGGGCACCCCTCCTTAAATACAGTCTCGACTCCTGCTGGCCATGTGTCCAGGCTCTCACATAATGCAGCCACTTCCCACTTTATGGCCTAGATAAATCACTTTGGCCATCTTCACTCTACACTTCTCCAACTTTATAGTTGTCCCGTACTATGAATGTGGTTAAGAACCCTCTTCATATGGGAAACCTGCTCATCCCTGCATAGCCCATCTGGCTAAAGATAGATTATATGTGCCAGAGAAAATTCCTTATCTACCAGATGGTGAAAAGTAAGAGGATCCCCTTGAAGGCTAAACATGGAGCTCATAGAACCCCATTGAGGTGGTAAATGCAGTCTGTCATAAGGGTTCAAAAATACCTGCCAATAACCCTTAGTAAGGTAAATTATGGTAAGGTATTGTGCACTCCCCAATTTGTCTAGTATCTGATTAGTCCTAAGCATGGGGTATGCATCAGACACCGTGAGAGCATTGATCTTTCTATAATACACATGAAATCACCCTTTTTGGGTATCTGTGATGCTCATGTACTGTGTGAGGGTGGAATTAACCCCAACTCAAACATATTTGATTTTTTTCTCCAGGTTCTGATCAACTTTCCCAATGGCTCTGAAAGAAACACTACCAGTTGGAGCTAATTTACATCTCCACCTGGTGGACAGCAAACGTGCTGCAATCAGGGTAAATGGAGATCATCTGCTTGTAAATCTGAAGCTGTGCTTGCTGTGGAAAAGCAAGTGTTCAGCAAGGGATATGGTGTTCAGCAAAGGGCTGGCCCCCATTTCTGTCACTAGATCCACTATGGGATCTTCTTCCTTCTCATTCACCACATACCACTAGGACCATATTCTGCCTATCACAATATGTCCTCGTCATGTTACAATACACTCTGTGGTGATGGGGATGTTCAGTCAGCTCAGCAATATAATTCATCACACTTGTTGATTTTAAAGGATCCCTCTCCCAGGCAGTCTGGAGTTTTTCTACTGTTCTGGAGTGAACAGCATTATTTTATTCCCTATCCCATTGAACCTGGCACACATGGTGTATTCATACCAAACCTTTTGTCTCTCCTGAGCCTTTGTTAAGTTTTCTCAAGCAAAATCCATGAGCTCTGAGGGTATGTCTACACTGCACTGTAAGCCCAGGCTTTGACCTAAGTTTGAGCCTAAGTTCCCCTTCCATCCACACAAAAACCAATCTGACTCAGGTGAGCAAGCACTCAGGACCTGGGTCCTAGGACCTTGAGGGTCAGAGCCTGAATCCTGCTGGCAGTTGGGTTCAAGTCATCATGTTGTAGTGTGGATGCAGCTCAAGCCACAAACCCAAGTCAGAAGATCTGAATAATGCAGTATGGTCACATTAACATGGCTGAGAGACATAGGTTCAGCAATTGTAAGCCCAGTTTAAAATGAAATGTGGACTTTTAAACATGGGCTTGGAATCACCAGGTCCACATGCCTGAGTCCAATAGCACCTGGCTTACAATGCAGGGTAGAAATACTCGGAGACAGGGCTGGCTCTAGGTTTTTTGCCGCCCCCAAGCAAAAAAAAACCTCCGATAGCACAACTGCTGAAGCAAAAAAAAAAAAAAAATTGTGCCGCCCCAAGCATGTGCTTGGTTTGCCGGTGCCTAGAGCTGGCCCTGCTCTGAGAGATTTCCTCTAAAAGACAACACAAAGTCCATTATCAATTCCGCCTCAGGAGAAGTCTTATCTTTCCATTCAGCCCCCATTAAGTCCAAAGGCCCCAGAAACCATCTCTGAAAGAGCAGTTCAAAAGAGGAAAACCCTGTGAATTTTTGGGGATCTTCCCTATAACCAAACAGATAAGATAAACATTTATCCCAGTCATGTGAGGGCTGATCTACAAAAGTTTTCAGCATCATTCTAAGGCTGGGTCTACACCACCCGCCTGAATCGGCGGGTAGAAATCGACCTCTCGGGGATCGATTTATCGCGCCCCATTGGGACGCGAAAATTGATCCCCAAATCGACGCTCTTACTCCACCAGCGGAGGTGGGAGTAAGCGCCGTTGACGGGAAGCCGCAGAGGTCGATTTTGCCGCTGTCCCTACAGCGGGGTAAGTCGGCTGCAATACGTGGAATTCAGCTACGCTATTCGCGTAGCTGAATTTGCGTATCTTAAATCGACCTCCCCCCCCCGGTAGTGTAGATGTAGCCTAAGTGTCCCATTGAACCTTTTCACCAGTCTCTTGGTTGGGGGGTGATGTGCACAGACTCAGAAGAAACTGGCTCTTTGGTCCACGAGGATCTTGCTGGGGAAACTCACTCTGGTAAAATCTGGTAAGAGAGCATCAGCCACCATGCTCCTGCATCTTTGCCAGTCAAAGGACAGAGTCAGAGCCTGTAGCAAGTAGTGTCATCTATCACCACCAACATACATTGCTTTACCCTCTAGGTCTCCTTACTATGGGGTCCCACAATATCCATGGCCACTCTCTGAAAAGGTCCCTTTATTACAGGTAGCGGCATCATGGCTGCTTTACACTTACCTCAAATTGTTATCACCATCTGGAAGCAATCACGTGTTTTGTTTTTATGTGGCTCAAAAAATTCCAGATCAGTAAAAATTCTGGAACAACCTGTGTCTCATGCATTGGCACCCCAGATAACCTGCAAAGGGGACATCATGTGCCAAGTACAAGATCTTATGGGTGTAGTTCTGGGACACCACCAACTGTCTCCTGATATCCCAAGATTCAATTTCCCTGGGATTACCCATTTCCTGCAAGGGAACTTTTTACACCTATTGCTTCGTTTTTTCTGGATTTAGTTTTCATTTCATTTTGGGGGTGGGGGGCAGGGGGAGCGGGGTTATATTTGCAATTTTTGAGTTTTATGTAAATATCAAAAATGGAGGGGTTGGGGGGTTTCACTTTGAACATACCATAATGATTAATGTAATTATATTACATATTACAGTATTTACTGCTCCATGAAGAAAAGTCCTTAGTAACTTAGTAAGACAAGTAACCATTTCTGATGTTTAATGGGTGCTTATTGTATTAACACCATGTGATAGGGCCCTGGGTGGCTGGGGAGCCTAGTGGCTAGATCATTGTTTAGCGGGGCTGTAGGGGGAGTTGATCCCTTCTTCTCCCTCAGGTCCTGGCCTAGGGTCCTGTGTCACTAAACAGGGTAGATGGATCTTTCTCCCAGCAGTGGGGGTGGGGGGGGGGGGTTCAGGGCCTGTTTTCCTGGCCTGCTCCCTATGAAAGTCCTTTTAGTTTGGGGCATGGCCTCGCTAGTCCAGTTGCCCCACAGTTGGATCTTATCTGTAGGTTCCCTTTGGCAGGGGAAGATTTACTTGCCTTCAGCGGCTGCGCTGGCATGCAGGTTGCTGGTTTGTACTTTCAGGCAGGCTTACAGAGAGCTCCTGCATCTTTGCCAGTCAACCCCTCTCTGAGCCAGGCTTCCTTCTGAGCCTGGCTGCAGGTATAACGTGGTGGGGCTAACTGAACCCACAGGTGTTCTTTAACCCCTGCTGTGCCTGGCTGCAGTCTCTCTGCTCCTTCACACACTGATTTCATGTTTTGTATCTATTTGGGGTGTTTTATCAATGTTTATTGGTTAAAACCTAAAATCAGAATACCTACTTATACCACAGGAGTTTTTCCCTGTGTTCCTCACTAACAGCGTTTCCAGAGCTAGGCCTGGTCACAGCCACCCTCAGGAGGAGGGATAAGCCTGCAGCTCCATTTGGTACTCATCTGTTGGGGCCTCTTCCTTCCTGCTAGCTTCAATTCCCTCCTATTGGCTGGAGTCTCAGCCACGTGACACTCCGCTCTGCCTCAGTTTCCCTCCTCTCAGCAATTTTCTCAAACACACCACCACCCAGCTCTGCCACTGGGCTGTCAGACTCTTAGGGTATGTCTACACTACGAGAGTACTTCAATGTCACTTAAATTGAATATGTGGAATCGATATTAGAAAGTCAAACGTGTGTTTCCACACTAAGTACAGTAATTCGACTGTGCGAGTCCACACTAACGGGGCAAGCGTCAACATTGGAAGCGGTGCACTGTGGGCAGCTATCCCACAGTTCCCGCAGTCCCCGCTGCCCATTGGAATCCTGGGTCGAGCCCCTAATGCCTGCTGGGGGAAAAAATGTTTTGAGGGTGGTTTTGGGTAACTGTCGTCATCCAACCGTCACTACCGCCCTCCCTCCCTGAAAGCGCTGGCGGGCAATCAGTTCGCGCACTTTTCTGCTGAGTGACATCACGGACGCCACAGCACTGCGAGCATGGAGCCCGCTGCGACCATCGCTGCAGTTATGACCTCGCACCTTATCAGCTACCTTTTCCAGAGGCAGATGTTGAGAAATCGGGCGAGGAGGCTATGGCAGCGCGATGAGGACAAGAAGTCTGAGAGTGGCACAGACCTGTCACAAAGCACAGGACCCCGCGCCGTGGACATCATGGTGGCAATGGGTCATGTTGATGCCGTGGAACGGCGATTCTGGGCACGTGAAACAAGCACTGAGTGGTGGGACCGCATAGTGATGCAAGCCTGGGATGAATCCCAGTGGCTGAGAAACTTTCGCATGCGGAAGGGAACTTTCCTTGAACTTTGTGAGTTGCTGTCCCCTGCCCTGAAGCGCAAGGACACCCGGATGCGAGCAGCCCTGACTGTCCAGAAGCGAGTGGCCATAGCCCTCTGGAAACTTGCCACGCCAGACAGCTACCGGTCAGTCGCGAACCACTTTGGAGTGGGCAAATCTACTGTGGGGGTTGTGATGCAAGTAGCCAAGGCAATCGTTGATGTACTGCTGTCAAAGGTAGTGACCCTGGGAAACGTGGAGGTGATCATAGATGGCTTCGCAGCGATGGGATTCCCAAACTGCGGTGGGGCCATAGGTGGAACTCACATCCCTATCCTGGGACCGGACCACCAGGCCAGCCAGTACGTTAATCGAAAGGGCTACTTTTCCATGGTGCTGCAAGCACTGGTGAACCACAGGTGACGTTTTACCAACATCTACGTCAGATGGCCGGGCAAGGTTCATGACACTCGTGTTTTCAAGTATCAGGGGGTAGCCGTGTTAGTCTGTATCTACAAAAACAACAAAGAGTCTGGTGGCACCTTAAAGACTGAGGCCTGGTCTACACTACGGGTTTAGGTCGACTTTAGCAGCGTTAAACCGAATTAAGCCTGGACACGTCCACACAACGAGGCCCTTTCTTTCGACTTAAAGGGCCCTTTAAACCGGTTTCTTTACACCACCTCCGACGAGGGGATTAGCGATAAAACCGGCCTTTGCGGGTCGGAATTGGGGTAGTGTGGACGGAATTCGATGTTATTGGCCTCCGGGAGCTATCCCACAGTGCTTCATTGTGACCGCTCTGGACAGCGCTCTCAACTCAGATGCACTGACCAGGTAGACAGGAAAAGACCCGCGAAGGTTTGAATTTCATTTCCTGTTTGCCCAGCGTGGAGAGCACAGGTGACCACGCAGAGCTCATCAGCACAGGTAACCGTCATGGAGTCCTCCCAGGATCGCAAAAGAGCTCCAGCATGGACCGAACGGGAGGTACGAGATCTGCTCGCCATATGGGGAGATGAAGCAGTGATAGCTGAACTCCGTAGCAGTAAAAGAAATGGAAAAGTATTAGAAAAGATCTCCAAGGCCATGAAGGACCGAGGCCATAACAGGGACACACAGCAGTGCCGCGTGAAAATTAAGGAGCTAAGGCAAGCCTACCACAAAGCCAGAGAAGCAAACGGAAGGTCCGGGGCAGAGCCGCAAACTTGCCGCTACTACGCGGAGCTGCATGCGATCCTAGGGGGTGCAGCCACCACTACCCCAACCGTGTGCTATGACTCTCTCACTGGAGAAACACACAGGGAAGACGGTTCGGGGAACGAGGAAGATGACGATGGAGGTACTGTAGGTAGCTCACAGCAGCAAGGAAGCGGAGAAACCGGTTTCCCCAACAGCCAGGATCTGTTTGTTACCCTGGACCTGGAACCAGTAACCTCCGAACTCACCCAAGACCCTCAGGGCACACAGGAGACCTCTGGTGAGTGTACCTTTGTAAATATTTGTAAACATTACACATGGTTTAAAAGCAAGCGTGTTTAATGATTAATTTGCCCTGGCAATCGCGGCCAGTACATCTACTGGAAAAGTCTGTTAACGTGTATGGGGATGGAGCGGAAATCCTCCAGGGACATCTCCAGAAAGCTCTCCTTTATGTACTCCCAAAGCCTTTGCAAAAGGTTTCTGGGGAGGGCTGCCTTAACCCGTCCGCCATGGTAGGACACTTTACCACGCCAGGCCAGTAGCACGTAGTCTGGAATCATTGCATAACAAAGCATGGCAGCGTATGGTCCCGGTGTTTGCTGGCATGCAGACAATATCCATTCCTTGTCTCTCTTTGTTATCCTCAGGAGAGTGATATCATTCACGGTCACCTGGTTGAAATGGGGTGATTTTATTAAGGGGACATTCAGAGGCGCCCGTTCCTGCTCTTCTGAACAGAAATGTTCCCCGCTGTTAACCATGCGGTGGAGGGGAGGGGTGAAGTGATCATCCCAGAGAATCGTGTGTGTGTGTGTGTGTGGGGGGGGTGGTTTACTTGTGTTTGTGCCGCATGTTAACCGGGAAACTGCAGCCCCCTCCTTTTACATTGAAACCCCATTTTAAATGGACAACCCAATTCATCCTTGAGATGGGAAATGCGCTGCTGTTTGCAACCTTTCCCGCATGTTAAGAAGGTTAAATAAGCCAAAACACTGTGGCCTACGATGGCTGCCTGCAAGCCGAAATATGCGACCTTGTAATGAAAGAGTGTACCCATTGTTCCCTAAAATGTGTCTTTTTTAACCACCTCTCCCTTCTCCTCCACCAGCTGCAAATGTTTCTCCTTCGCAGAGGCTCGTGAACATTAGAAAGAGAAAACGTAAGACGAGGGACGAGATGTTCACGGAGCTGCAGATGTCCTCCCACGCTGATAGAGCACAGCAGAATGCGTGGAGGCAGTCAATGTCGGAGATGAGAAAAGTCCAACATGAACGAGAGGAGAGGTGGCGGGCTGAAGACGATAGGTGGCGTCAGCTTGCAGACAGACGGCAAGAGGCAATGCTCCGTCTGCTGGAGCATCAAAGTGATATGCTCGAGCGTATGGTTGAGTTGCAGGAAAGGCAGCAGGAGCAGAGACCGCCGCTACAGCCCCTGTGTAACCAACAGCCCTCCTCCCCAAGTTCCATAGCCTCGTCACCCAGACGCCCAAGAACACGGTGGGGGGGCCTCCGTCCACCCAGTCACTCCACCCCAGATGATCGCCCAAGCATCAGAAGGCTGGGCTTCAATAAGAGTTAAAGTTTTAAAATGCAGTGTGTCCTTTTCCATCCCTCCTCCCCCACCCATCCCTGCTACCTTGGCAATTATCCCCCTACCTCTGTAAGGAACTAATAAAGAATGCATGAATGTGAAAAAACAATGACTTTATTGCCTCTGCAAGCGGGAGGGGAGGGGAGGG